>NC_066886.1:22388043-22494069 GCF_022985175.1 Labeo rohita | reverse complement strand
GCCGTGTGAGGCACGTTTATTATGGATGGACGCATTTTACTGCACTTCATTAAACTGTTGAACAGAAACAGCCACCCACTGACATTATAAAGCTTGGAAGAGCCAGGATATTTTTTAATATAACTCGATAAATTGCATGCGATTGTCATGCGCATCTTGTCAGTAAAGACGGTTATGTGATTACACAGAGCCTTAGTTCACTGACAAGCTACGCAATATCGCGTTCATATGCGCAGGTGAATCGCATTCGATTATGAACGCGATATTGCGTAGCTTGTCAGTGAACTAAGGCTCTGTGTATTAAATTCCGCTCCATCTGAATGCATGTGATAGAGATTTACTACTAATCACAGAACCATCTTCACTGTCGAGATGCACATGACAATCACATGTGATTTATCGTGCAGCCCTAATATACACCTAGGATGCCTTGAGAGTGAGTAAATCATGGGCTAATTTCCATTTTTGGGTGAACTAGGCTCTTTATTTCAAGAAGTTTATTTCAAAGTGTGTAATGATGTTTGTGATCACTCAACACAATTTCACGAATTTAAAGCATTTACACCAATTTCAGTAATAAACTGTTTCACAAAAGACAAATATAGCATCTACTGCAAAACTAAAAAAAAAAAAAAAAAAAATACACAGAACCTTTGACAATTTTTCATAACCAGAACTATATTCATATTGAATAAAACAAAATGATGAGAGCAGAAAATCCAGTAATACTTACGAAACACATCCTGTAAAATTCCTGTGGGTCATCCTCCAGGATGACTGAAAGGCCCTGAAGTACTGCAGTGGAAACATCAGATGACTATGAAAAAATAGAGACAGGCTAAGGATAACAATCATAAGCAAATCATGATTTAAAGATGACAACTACAGTCAACATGATAAAGAAATACCTTTTAATTAACTTGATGTGAAATTTAAAATCCTTTTTTCTAGAAAATGTCAAAAGTGCAGAGTCTGTGTCCAGTGCTGCGCAGAACTCAGATCCGAGATATGCGACTGAATCCTGCAAAGATCTAAGAACAAACATTAAGTGGCTATTAACATTTTGAAGGACACAATCCATAAACACACTTTTTGAAAAGGAATAGGGTTTTGAAAATTTTGGAAATGAAAAAAAAAAAAACAGGTTCACCCAAAAATAAAAATTAGCTATTAATTTACTCACCCTTACGCCACCCAAGATGTTCATGAGTATTTTTCTTCAGCAGAATAGCAAAGAAGATTTTTAGCTGAAAATGTGGCCTTTGGTGATTGATAAAATTTAAGTCAGAGACTGTCCATTTTTGGAGGGAAAAAACATATCAAGGAGCACAAAATTAATACCTGTTGCTCCTGATGATATACTGAGGTTTTATCAAGATGATCGATCTGTGGAAGAAAATGAAATAAATGCTTTTAAGTCTCATTTACTGCATTCATCTTATATTTATCTAAGTAGATCCTCTCTGCAAAGTATAAAACACAAATGTAAAGAATGTCTGTTATGTCACAAACATAGCACTTGTAACAAACATAAACTAAAGCATCTGAACTTACATTTCCACTGCACAGCAGTCATCAGCTGGTATTCTAAAATAATAAAAAAGTGTTATCCATCAATCAAAAATCAGTGAACAATGAACAAACAAAACCAAATGTATAGAGTATTTTTTTCTTATGTAATGTAAATGGAAACATCTGGTATTTTAAAACTAAGATCGTTAACTTACATTTAAATAAGTTTCAATGTTATATATACTCTGCTTGAGGAGGTGGGGGTGATGGGTCTGCTAAAGACTCGTTGACAATCTCAGAATGCGTGTTGTTTGTTACTGCCTGCACATTACCGTAATTATCATACTAAGCACGCATACTATTTTCGTCGCAACCAGGTATTTCTAACAAATAATGCTACGGCTTGACTACAGTTTAGCACTCATAGTTGCTTTCAAAATCGCCGTGTCAAGTTAAAAAGAGTTATTGTAAAATAACCCGTCTGAAGATGTAGCGTTCTTTTCCATCCGTTTGTACTCTGACCGGATTGCGCGCTCTCTAGCGTGAATGCGGCGGTGTCTGTGAGCTCCTCATTCGAATGTACCGCGTCCAGAATAAAATATCCTACAGCATATGCTAAGCGTTTACGAAATTAAAAACGATATCCTCGTTTGAAGTGTTTTGTTTACTTCTCACTGAATTTTGAATTCTGCAAAACGTCACATGAAACAACCGTCGTTCAAATTACTCCTATTCTCGTAACTTATCACTAGCACGAATGGATAACATAGTAATTAACAGACAACCAGGCAGCTAATTTTACAGATATGAAGTGGACATTTAGTTAAGTGGTTTGAACAGAAATCGCTTCAAATAATGTGCAGGGTCAACCGTGTTTGAGTTCTTTGAATGGGCTAACATGTTCCACAAAACAACATGCAACAAAGTGCATAAAATCTAACCATCATAAGGACTAGCAAGCAAAAAATGAGACTCAAATTAAAAGCTTTTACCTTGATTTACCGAAATAGATCCTCTGCGTTGAGTCTTCAGCCGTTGTGCTTCTGCGACGTGGGGGAGGGGCAATTGTCGCCCAGTGCGCATGCGTAACAGCATGTCTTGGACATTTTGAGTAATTTTACTTAAATTTCATTAGTTATGGGAACTATCTGTTGTAATATTTCAGCAATGAAAAAAAATTAGTAAACTCAACATTTTGGTTAAAATAGAGTAAACTTACTAGTATTTTTATAGCAAGGAATACTATTTGGTTTTACAGTCTAGAACACTTTTTCTAGTGTTCGTATGGTGTGCTGTTGGTATAAAATTATAAATGCATTGATGTACATGGACCCCTCTGTGACATTGTATCAATTTATTAAAATACTTAAATCACAATTACAAGAGTAGCATTTTGTATGTATGCATACACTTCATTTAATAATGTTTTAAATGGGCTTTAAATGCATTTATCATGTTTTATTACTTTCTGTTGTAAGCATGAAGTACACTTAAAAATTACTCCAAAATTTTACTTAAAGCATACTAATAAAGTTCTTTAATAATGTACTTTAAAAGTATACTTTCAATGCATTGTTACATTTCAGCACACAGTTAAAAATAATACTAAAATATATTTACATAAAGTGCAAATAAATACACTTTTAAAAACAAACAAAACTACATTTCAAGTATATTTTTAGAAAATATATTTTTTTAGAAAATATACTAAATTACAATTATTTTAAAGTGTGTTAAAAGTTGTATTGTGAAAATAGGTAAAAGCATGGTGGTAATACACTTATAATATATTTAAAGTTAGTACAACTTTTGGTTAGTATATTTGCAATGTACTATTGAAACAGCAAATATATTACAAATACAATAAAGTATACTTTTTTTCACTAGGGTCGTTACTCACTAGCATGCATTTAGCCTTTAAAAATCATATCGAACTGAAGGAATGAAATAAATTTATGGCTATAGGAAACACATTAACGGTGAAATGCCAAAATGTATAAATACGAATAAATACACTTTAGTAATGCCACTTACCTGCAAAATAATTGGTGATGAACTGTTTTCTTGATAATCCTTGGAAAATCCATTGTCCTCGTTATTAAACTATGTCTCTACATGAGTGTGTATTAACACGTAACAAAATGCCAGTTTGTCATGTTATTTATTTATTTATTTTTTGAATAAAAGAAACACACAGACCATTAAAAAACTTAAGTTTGCAAGTTGGCAGGTCGTGTCAAGAATGTTCAAAAGCGCTACTTATTTTTGTCAATCCTAGTCTGTAAGGATTGAAATCAAATCCTATGTTTTTCAATCAAATGCATTCTAAACTAGTTGGTTGAAAAATAATATTAAAAAATATTTGGACTTTATATTTAAAAATGACCTCAAGCATCAGGTAGCTAGTTAGCTAGCCAGTTAGCATCAGCTAACTTTTTTCTTTTCAAATAAGCTATTATAATTTTGTAATTCATAATTATATTCCTTTTAATTCAAAGCTAAAATTGCCTGTACTATGATTTTGCTATAAATGTATCGTGTAAATGTCAAGATACAGTAAATTTCTGTTGTAACTATGGACTACGTTGGCAAGAGTGATGTAGAAGTTTTCACCATGAAGCTTACACTAGTGATGTACCTGAGAGAAAATGGATTTCACACTAACCCCTGGTTTCACAAACAAGGCTTAGGCCAAGTCCTGACTAAATATAAGTCTGAGCTGTTTCAACTGAAATAAACTTGCACTGACTGATCTTAAAATACATCAATGCCTTTGTTTTATCTCAAGATGTACACCAGTAATGTTTTTTTCTAAGGCACATTTATAAAAATAACTTAAATGTCCTAATTGAAACTGGCCTAATCCTGCTTTAGTCTAAGCCTTGTCTGTGAAACCAGGCCTATATGTAATTTTCAGCAGTTAGAAAAAAAGTGTTTTAAAGTTTATTGTGTCGTAGAACATTACAGTTTTACAGTACATACTATGAGAATAGCAGGGCCTGTAGATAGGTAGCATATGTATTTAGGAAAAAACATAATTATATTTTCAGAATGACATAATTTTTTTCAAACATACCTCCGGCTTCACAGACATGGCTTAAGCCTAGTCTCAGACTAAAACATAAGTCTGAGCTGTTTTAACCCTCTGGTTGTGTTCGGATTTCTGTCACACTTGTGCCTGGACTCCAAACAATTGCTTATAAATCTCTCACTATGCTATAATATCACTAAAGATTGGATTCATTCTTTTTGTCAACTTGTTTTCTTTCATTTAGGACTGGTTTTGTGTTTCTATTTGCATCCAATTAATCATAGGCCTCATTTTTCTGAGAGAAGGTACCTCGTTTTTTTGAATGACAAAAAAAAAACAACAACATTTTTATCAATAATTTTCATAATATGAGATAAAAAAATAAAAAAAATTGCACGGTTTCTCACACTAATGTGCTTTAATGTTTAATCAGGAACTTTGCTTTTAAATGCTTTTATTTTGTACAAAATTGCAAAAAGTCACACTTGTGGTGCTCCCAGTCAAAAATGACTGGACAATTGCTTATAAATCTCTCATTATGCTATATTATCACCAAATATTGGATTCAATCTTTTTGTCAACTTCTTTCATTTAGGACTGGTTTTGTGTTTCTATTTGCTTCCGATTAATCGTAGGCCTCATTTATCCAAAAGTAGGCAAAACTGTACAAAATTGCAGAAAATCACACTTGCCAAAATGGCCGGCCATTGAAAGTGAATGGGGAAGAATGAAAGTAAGAGAATGCTTTTTTTTTACTCAAAAAATTAGGGGCCTACTTTCGGATAAATGAGGCCTATGATTAATCAGATGCAATGTATAGACGTTTTATCCAGTGTAATGTGTTCACTCAGCCTTATGTTCCCAAAATCTTATGTTTAATGATTAATCGTGCAGCTCTACTGTTAGGTTACATATTTAGTATTTATACATTATTAGAAAAATGTTAAAAAATTGTCATTGGCCGGTCAGCATGGTCAGAGAAAATCTTATGGTGGTGATATCTGAGGGTGTTGACAAATTTGGCATTTCTTTCACAAAAGAGTTCATGTAGCAGTCATTTTGTTTTCTCTGTTGTTGCTAGATGCTAATAGAACCTGCTTTAGAAGAACAAAATGATCTAAAGATTTAAAATAATATCCTCAGAAATTGGAAGAGGGTGTTGACATATCATGGTTGTGACACAGGAAATATTAACATCAGGATTTAAAACATTCTAAAACTATAAAATGGTTTTTCTCACAGCTATTACTTCTCTGAGGAGAATTGGGGATTTGCAGGCTCTGTCAGTCTTGTCATCCTGACTAGGCTTTGCCCCTGGGCTGGTTAAAGCTATTTTGCATCCTCACCCTATTTTCCAGCTGTTCTTGAAGCCTTCTGCCCTCTGCCATTCACGACACTGGAGCAAGAAGGACTTCACTTACTGTGTCCAGTACATGCTCTTCAGATTTACGTCCACCGCACTAGCCAGTGTCATAAATCAGAGCAGCTTTTTATATGCTATGGCTACCATTAGACTAACGATGTCACATTGGGTGAGGGATGCTATTGCCCTAGCCTACGAGGAGCGGGGTCAAACTTCCCCTCTAGGAGTTGGGCCCATTCAACCAGGTGCCCACAGCATTCTATACTAAGGCTCTGACAGCGTCCCCTTGCAGCAAGTGTGTGGTGCGGCAGGCTGGTCCTCTCCGCACACATTTCCCAGACTCTATAATTTGGATGTCCTTGAGTCAACATCCCAGAGTCATGTCTGAGACATTGTCAATGTTTGTGCGCACACACTATACAACATTGACGGGTCCAGACACTTCCACTGTGGCGGTGTTGGTATTCTCGTTCCCATTAGCATATTGATATGCAGCATCGAGTGTAGCTTTTGGTAGGGAACGTCTCAGGTTGCTTGACTGTAACCCTGTTCCCTTAAAAAGCAGGATTGAGATGCTGCGCCTCAGTGCCGCACTGTAGGCGTGCTTGGACGTCTCAGACAAAGCTGTAACCTGAAGATGTGTACGTCTCACGTCTATTTATAACCCTCAGGTGCACGTAATCATATGACGTCGCCTGCCAAGGTTATTTAGGCCAATTCTTGGCGTGTTTGACACACATGCTTCACAACTGGTCGAACAAAGAATGTTTTCATAAGCGTATTGATATGCAGCATCTCGTTCCCACTTTTTAAGGGAACAGGGTTACAGTTACGAGACATACTCTGCAGAGTTGGAATGTGGTAAGGGGGTCTGTTAAAGTGAAAGCTGCCCCTGATTTTCCCTGATTTTATTATATTTAAAAAAATGTCTGACGATGTTGACAAAAATAGGGACACAACTTTGCAATCTTATGAAACATGCATGTGCCATAGAAAAGTGATGTTTTATTAACAAATTTCAGGAGGAGTTCATGCAGATAATTAACACGGCCAATTCATCAGCAGCAATAACACTCACTATCCAAGCAGCACAAAGAGAGAATAAATAGCCAAAGCAGTCCTACCTTCATTATCTCTTGTCTTTTCAGCACCCCTCCACCAACCCGGCTCCTCACCTTCAACCCATTTCGGGGGAGCACTTTGGGTTTGGGCCAAATGCCGAGCTCCGAACCCTCTCCCCCGAGCAGGGGGAGTGCCCCAGGCTTGTAAATGACTACAGAGCTTGGATCCCTCTCCCGGACAGCATGCCAAATACGCATACCTTTTACTCAGTTTATTATCTGCGAGTGTGAACCTGTGAAATATCCTTGCTTTGATATGAGCTATTAAGCGTTGCTTTTGATAAAACAGGCTCTTTTTCATCATTAAAAAACTTTTTAAATCCATTTTACAACATATGAATGATTGAACCATTCTCTGTGATCACACTGTTTTAGATAGTGAGAAGACAATGTGTCATAGTGTCATGATTTTGATATAATAATGATAAAATTAAATTGAATGGGATAATTGTGTTAAATAGATGCTATTATTAATCCCTCATAACATTTACAATTGAAAATATTTTTAAACCTAACAGCAGTTACAATTGCTGGACATGTTTTGTCCCATGTCTCAATAATCAGTGATACATGTTTTCTGCAAGAGTTACAATTGTGTTTCTTTGCTGTATATAAACCCAATAGAAGTTAAGTACATGAGTGTTTGTGTGTGCTTACTGCAGGTTGCCACAATCCCCTGCTGCACCTGGGGGGTATTCCAGAAAGCAGGTTATGTGACATACCAGGGTATGTTTAAGGGTAAGTAAGTGGATAACCTCAACTTTCTGTCCCAAAAATGGAGGTAACGTTTAGCGTATGTAAGTAGCCATAGCAACTTGCTCTCTGAAGATAACCTGCTCTGGAGTAGGTTATGTCTCAGGATTAGCTTACTTCAGAGCTATCAGCGCATGCGTCATCTACTGATGTGACAGTTTGCGCACAATATTATACAGTATAATATTGCAATAAAGTTAATAAAGTTGTTTTATTGGCATATATAATAGTTCTGTATAGTATCTGTATAAATTATAAAAAACTGTTATGACACTATTTTATTTATTATACATGTTTATTATATTTTATTATCATCTCACACATCTTGGATCTGCATTTTCTATAATGTAGGCCTATTTTTATAACTTATATATATATATATATATATATATATATATATATATATATCTGATATGACTTATAATTAGCATCAAACAAACAATATAATTCATATTCTCAAGGATTACAGTTTAAACGAAAAAAGAAAAAATGGTTGCACAACCACCAATTAGGTGGCGATATGCACTGTAAATGACATTTTGAACAGAAGAAGAAAAAAGCAGTATGGCACGCTTTTTCTTAGCGTCTGTTTCCATGGTGACTCGTCGATTCGTTGTTCTGTTGAGAATGTTTTGCGTGTTAACCAGGAGCATACTCTGGGTTGAATGAACTTACTCCAGGATGCGTTTTTGGAAACTGCATACCTCGAGTAAGCAAGGTTTGGGTTAATCAACCGTGACTTCCTGCTTTCTGGAACATACCCCAGGCCATGTACATTTGCTCTCCCTTCTGGACATACTTCAGGGAAGAACAAACCACTCCAGAGCTGAATTATTAAGCTAAACCCCCAATATAGTTTATACAACTACATTGTAGTAGTGGTCATTATTATGTTCAGATGAAATGACAGGAAGGAAAAGCAAAGCCATTTATTATCAAAGCCATTTATCTTATCTGTGGTGAAGAGGAAAAAAAAGATAATTAGGTGTGGCGATCATCTTACTCTACTTGAGTAATACCATTTTTTTTTTATTTGATTCATGCTTTGTGTGAAGATATCTTGATGTTGGACTTCATAACATTTTATATGTTCTCTTGCACAGTTATTACAAAGAAAATTAAATAGCATTCCGCCATTTAATAGCATACAATTTTACACCAAGTAATTACATTACAGAAGACTCCATTATGAGATATTCATAAACCAGAAATAGTTGCACAATATATGTTCTAGAATATTATCTACAATCTTTTTAAAGCCACAGTGCATTATGGGGATGTAACTATAAAGTAGAATATAATGTTGCCTATGTATTTTTTTCTGGTCCCTTAAAGAGCATGCTACCAAAGATTACATGTAGGAAGAAATGAAACTGATCTCACAGTCACAGTCTTAGGAGGAACATGCCACTGTTAAAGTTTGACATGGATAATTTCTCTTTGGACTGAAGACATGTAACAGTAAATGATGCATCCATCTGTCAGGCTGATCTACAGGTTCTGAGACTCCTCATGTTGCCGTTCCAGCATTCTTGCACATCGCGGACATGTGGTTGAATTATCATAGTAACAATCCCTGAGGTAGACAATCATATCACAATCAAGAACAAAAGCTAAACATAGAAGAACCAAACAGGTACATGAATACATTCAGTTGCTGCATTACAAGAACCTTGAATTCCCAGCATTGTCACAATTTCTCAAAAGGTCAACTTTTGTCATGGCCAAGCAACAGTGAAGAGAGCAAGTTGGGATGAGTCAAATATATTTACTGTTATCAAGCTAACTTTAGGGCATTAGCTATAACAAAGCATAGACATAGGAAGATCTTTGCTGCCCTCTTATCAAGATTTAATTACATACACACATGGAATGGCCTGTAACATCTTGTGATCCATGACAATGAGTAAAAAATTATTAAAATCATTAAAAATATATGGAGACTTCCGGTGGCGCGATATGGAGTAGACGCACTCTCTTGAGCTCTATCTGACCTATCCTAATTTTCTCACCCATATCATTTTATTTGTGGAAAAAATAATAAGAATTCAGTCGCGCATAGTTCGGTGGACAATGACAAAACCAAATAAAAATAAAAAAGATAAAGGCGCAGAGGAGGAAGAAACAACGACGAAAGCTAGCGAGGGCGCTAAAGGGGTAGCTAACACTAGCTCTCCCACGGTACCAGTTAGTAATGAGGATATCATGGGCGCTATCAACACTCTCAGCGCCAATATGGACAAGAGGTTTAATGATGTTTCAACTTCACTTTCCACACAAAAATATACAGTAGAAGAAGTTGTCGTGCGAGTAGAAGGAATCGAACAGGCGGCGAATGCACACGATCAGCGAATTGAGGCCTTGGAGCAGCTATGTTCAAAGTTGACTGCGGAGTCGGCACAGATGTACGCAAAATTGGATGACTTGGAATCTAGATCTCGCCGCCAAAACATCCGGATAGTGGGTATAAAAGAAAAAGAGGAGCAAGGACAGCCTACCAGGTTCGTCGAGACGCTGCTTCCAAAGCTTTTGGGAGAGGAGAATTTTCAAACACCGGTACGGGTGGATCGGGCGCACCGCAGTTTAAAACCGGCGACTAACGGCAGACCAAGAGCAATCATTGCCAGGCTTCATCACTATCAAACGAAAGAGCTCGTCTTGCGTTTAGCCAGGCAGAATCAACCGCTGATCTACATGGGGGCGAGGGTATCAATTTACCCAGACCTGACAACGGATACCCGAAAAAAACGACAGGTGTTCAACAGCATCAGAGAGAAATGTAGAGCGATGAAGATACGGTGTGGCTTTCTTTTTGCGGCAAGATTCATTGTAACCGTGGGCGACATCACCGCAACGTTCGAGGCTCCAGAGGCGGCGAACGAGTTTCTAAGCGACAAGGTGGTTGAATGGTCCGGCGGCAGTCAAGAATCTTAAAAATTTGAAGTTTTGAATCATTGCTGGGTTCAGTTTTTTGGATGATGCAGAATACAGATGAGTGATAAACTGAACCTTTACATATTATCAGACTGATTTGTTCCAGATACTGGGGTGAGACTCTATGTTTTTCAATATGATCTTATAAATAGTTAAGAGGGAGGTTAGAAGAAGCATGTTTTTTTTTTTTTTTTTTTTCTGCTTCATTGGATTAACATCGCAAGATGGAAACCTACATTAATAATACTTTAATGTTAGGTTTAAGTGAAAAAGAGGGGAGACATGGACTTGTTGGGAGTGTGGGGGAATGTTCTTGGAGTTCTAAGAGGGATTATGCATTAATTATTATGTTGGCTTTCGTAAGTTATATAGATGTATAATTTGTGTTGTTCTAAGGGCACTTTATCAAAAACATTTGTTCAATGGTTATAACTATAAGTAATTCATCTGAGGGGTTGGTTAGATTCTTAAGTTGGAATGTACGGGGGTTAAACAGCCCATTAAAAAGGGGGAAAGTATTTGCACACTTAAAGACATTTAAAGCAGACATACATTTTCTCCAGGAAACACATTTAAAGAAAAACGCACAAAGATGCCTTCGGCCAGCCTGGGCCTCCCAAGTATATCAATCTAATTTTTCAACAAAGGCTAGAGGTGTCGCCATCCTTATTAGAAAGAATTTTTCATTTATACATGAAAAAACGATTTCAGATCAAAATGGTAGATACATTATGGTTCAATCTATATGGTCCAAATTTTGACGATCCAGGATTTTTTACTAAAGTAATTGAAGCTATTCCAAATTTACAAGACACAAATATAATTGTTGGAGGTGACTTTAACTGTGTCTTAGATCCAACTCTAGACAAATAATATATCAAAAAAATAATATATCAAAGTCTTGTACATCTATTAATAATTATATAAAAAATCTCAGTATAGTAGACATTTGGAGAGTACTTCATCCCTCTGACAGAGACTATTCCTTTTTTTCATCTGTGCATAAATCTTATTCGAGAATTGATTATTTTTTAATTGACTCCAAATTGATATCTATGGCTGTTGCTTCAAAGTACCATAATGTGTTAATATCGGATCATTCCCCACATTCATTGGATTTGAAATTAGGCATAATTAAGGGAGAATACACATGGCGAATGAATAACAATTTATTAAAAGATACGCACTTTTGTGATTATCTTAGGGAGAAAATAGATTTTTTTATTTCTACTAATGACAAAGGTGATGTTAATGATGCAACTTTATGGGAAACTATGAAAGCTGTGTTGAGAGGAAATATAATAGCATACGAGGCAGCAGAAAGAAAACGTGAAAAAGGTCAATTGAAGAAAATTGAAGACATGTTAGTACAGTTGGAGCAGGAATATAGAGTTACACAAAAGGCGGAAGCTCTTAACAAAACTAAAATTAAAATATGAATATAATGTGCTTATGTCTAAAAATGTTTTAAAAATGCTCAATCAAGTTAAACAAAAATATTTTGAATTAGGAGATAAACCGCAAAAGTTGCTTGCTCGTCAGCTGAGGCAGGCCCAAGCATCTCGCGCTATTCAATCAATTAGATCGAGTAGCGGCAGTCTCATAAACAATCCAACTGATATAAATAAGTGCTTTGCTAAATTTTATGAAGACGTATACCGTTCTCAGGACAATGCAACTGCAAACACTGCAATTAATTTCTTAGCTATTTTGAATCTTCCTAAATTAAAAGAAGATGCAGTTAAACATTTAGATGCAGACATAAGCCTTAAAGAGATAAATGGAGCCATTTATTCCTTTCCAAACAATAAATCTCCTGGCCCAGATGGGTTTACCATTGAATTTCTTAAAAAAATTTAGTAACATAATTTCCCCCCTTCTTTTACGCATGTATAAACATAGTGGTGATCATTTTGAATTACCTCCCACTTTATATAGAGCCAATATAACTTTAATTCCTAAACCAGGGCGGGATCCCCTATCAGCGTCATCTTACCGTCCCATTTCTTTGATCCCAATAGAAACAAAACTTATCGGAAAAATACTGGCGAATCGTCTGAAAAGTCATATTTGCTCCATTATACACCCGGACCAAACAGGGTTTATGCCTGGGCGATATATGCATTTTAATTTGCGTCGTCTTTTTAACATTTTATACACCAAGCACAGCACAGATACAGTTATTATTTCTCTTGATGCACAACGTGCCTTTGATCAAGTGGAATGGAATTATATGAGGTCTGCCATAGAAGCATTTGGCTTTGGACCAGTCTTTAGGAGCTGGATTGATAGTATATATGCTCATCCAGTTGCATCTGTAATCACAAACCAAAATGTGTCTTCTCCCTTTAAGATATGTAGAGGAACGCGACAGGGATGTCCGCTTTCGCCTTTTTTTGTTTGCAATCCTTATTGAACTGTTAGCAGTAAGTATTAGACAACATTCAGGGATTTATCCTGTAAATATTAAGGGTCTCCCTCATTATCTTTCATTGTATGCTGATGACATCCTATTATATATTTCTAACCCTCAAAAGTCGGTTCCTGCAGTTTTGTCTTTAATTAAAACATTTGGGACATTTTCTGGCTTTACAATTAACTGGGAAAAGAGTGAATTAATGCCCATTGTAACAAAAATTGACCCACAATTTTTGAAATCTACGCCTTTTAAAAAAGCGTACAATTCATTTGTATATCTTGGAGTTACAATCACTAAAGAACCCAAAGATCTGCTTAGGACAAATTGGCAACGAATGTTAGATCAGTTAAAAAAAAATATTGAATTCTGGAGAACATTGCCCATGTCAATAGCAGGAAGAATTAACTCAGTGAAGATCGTAGTACTTCCACGATTTTTGTACTTTTTTCAGTCACTCCCTTGTTTTATCCCACAAAGTTTTTTTAAGCAGCTGGACATGATAATTGTACCCTTTTTGTGGAATTATAAAAATGTGAGAATATCAAAGAAACATTTATGCAAAACTAAAAAGGAGGGAGGGTTTGGCCTGCCACAGTTCAAATATTACTACTGGGCAGCTAACTTAAATATTTTTGCATGGTGGAAAAAGAAGTCTTCTGATCCAGATAGAGATCCGTCTTGGCTTAGAATGGAGCAAGCATTTTGCAATAGGACGTCTCTTGCTGCTCTTCTTAATAGTCCTATTAGAATCGACCCAACCTTATATGATAATCATTTTGTTATAAAAAATGAGCTGAAAATTTGGAAACAGATTAAAGCCTATTTGAAGGTTCCCGACATGTACCTAGATAGTCCTATATGTCAGAATCATGCTTTCTCCCCTGGTTTGCTTGACTCAGGTTTTACGCAATGGGAGAAGAAAGGCATTAAAAGAATAAAAGATCTGTATATAGATGGGACATTTGCCTCATTTGAGCAATTAAAAAAAACCTTTAACATTAATATTTCTGACTTTTTTAGATACTTACAAGTTAGAGATTTTGTAAAAAAACAGATGTCAAATTTTAATGTGATGATAGAACACAATGTGCTTGAACAAATTAATATGTTTAATCCTTTAAATCGGGGAGCTGTGTCATATTTCTATAGTATTCTGTTAAAACATGAAGTAGTAGATGAAGCCAAAATCAAGCAGGCCTGGGAGATAGAATTAGGTTTAGAGATTGATTCAGACAGCTGGGAAGAAGGCCTTGAGAACATACATACTTGTTCAATTAATGTTAGGCATAATTTAATTCAGTTTAAAACCTTGCATAGATTATACTTATCTAAGGTAAAATTGCACAGCATTTTTCCAGAGGTGTCTCCATTTTGTAACAGGTGTAAAGTAGCAGAGGGATCATTAACTCACATAATATGGTTGTGCCCTAAACTACAGGAATATTGGGAAAACATATTTGATTGTTTTTCTAAAGCATTCAAAAAGAATATTAAACCATGTCCACTTTTAGCTATAATAGGGATATTTAGTAATTTAGACATATTTAATAAACATGAAAGACAAGCTATATTATTCGGTATGACAATTGCCAAGAGGGTGATTTTAAGAATGTGGAAAATTGAATTTGCACCCAAGTTCGAAATGTGGGGCAGAGATCTCGTAAATATGCTTGTATTGGAGAGGTTGAGGTACATCAATATTGACAAATCTGAGGTATTTGACAAAACATGTGGCCAGATTTTAGAATACCTGAATGTAATTGATGTAATGCATGTATAGCCAATGACCCTTGTTGATGACGAGTTATTAATAATGGAGTGTGAACAGAACTCATTGATAATGTATTTAAGATGGTGCCTAAAGTATTATTTGACAGCCAATAAGTCAGGATAATGCAGGATAATTCTTATTATTTTTATTTTATTTTCTATTTTTGTATTGTGTATAATTATCATTTTATTTCAATGTACATGCACAGGACTAAGTGACTCTACAACATTTACAAATCTGTATCCTGCTTATGCATTACCTGACCAGTTAAATTATAATTAGCCTTTATATGCATTTGTCCCTCTGTGTTCTGTTGTTCTGTCATAGGTTATTACATTTTAATTTATATTTTATTATTGTAATTTTTTTTATTTTTTTTGGTTTTAATTGTCTTGTTTGTTCTGTGAAAAAGCTAAACACTAAAATAAATGTATAAAAAAAAAATATATATATATATATAACTCTTTGAAACAAGCGGAAAATGACTCTGGACACCAAATGTACCTGCAATTATAGAATCGCCCATGTGTGAATAATTGGACTCCATGCGCTTGTGATTATCCTTTAAATGGATTGTTCACCCCAAAATTAAGCCATTTACTCACCCTTGTGTTGTTCTAATGCTGTATGCTATTCTTTCTTTTTTGAAAGAAAATGAAACAAATAAATAAAAATGTCCACGTCCACAGTGACCAACATTCAAGGTCAAGATATTCATTAAATAATGTTACATTTCTGTTACATTTTTTTTTTTATTTCTTTTTTTTTACCAAATCCTATAATATACAGGTCCTTCTCAAAAAATTAGCATATTGTGATAAAGTTCATTATTTTCTGTAATGTACTGATAAACATTAGACTTTCATATATTTTAGATTTATTACACACAACTGAAGTAGTTCAAGCCTTTTATTGTTTTAATATTGATAATTTTGGCATACAGCTCATGAAAACCCAAAATTCCTATCTCAAAAAATTAGCATATCATGAAAAGGTTCTCTAAACGAGCTATTAACCTAATCATCTGAATCAACTAATTAACTTTAAACACCTGCAAAAGATTCCTGAGGCTTTTAAAAACTCCCAGCCTGGTTCATTACTCAAAACCGCAATCATGGGTAAGACTGCCGACCTGACTGCTGTCCAGAAGGCCATCATTGACACCCTCAAGCAAGAGGGTAAGACACAGAAAGAAATTTCTGAACGAATAGGCTGTTCCCAGAGTGCTGTATCAAGGCACCTCAGTGGGAAGTCTGTGGGAAGGAAAAAGTGTGGCAGAAAACGCTGCACAACGAGAAGAGGTGACCGGACCCTGAGGAAGATTGTGGAGAAGGACCGATTCCAGACCTTGGGGGACCTGTGGAAGCAGTGGACTGAGTCTGGAGTAGAAACATCCAGAGCCACCGTGTACAGGCGTGTGCAGGAAATGGGCTACAGGTGCCACATTCCCCAGGTCAAGCCACTTTTGAACCAGAAACAGCGGCAGAAGCGCCTGACCTGGGCTACAGAGAAGCAGCACTGGACTGTTGCTCAGTGGTCCAAAGTACTTTTTTCGGATGAAAGCAAATTTTGCATGTCATTCGGAAATCAAGGTGCCAGAGTCTGGAGGAAGACTGGGGAGAGGGAAATGCCAAAATGCCTGAAGTCCAGTGTCAAGTACCCACAGTCAGTGATGGTCTGGGGTGCCATGTCAGCTGCTGGTGTTGGTCCACTGTGTTTTATCAAGGGCAGGGTCAATGCAGCTAGCTATCAGGAGATTTTGGAGCACTTCATGCTTCCATCTGCTGAAGAGCTTTATGGAGATGAAGATTTCATTTTTCAGCACGACCTGGCACCTGCTCACAGTGCCAAAACCACTGGTAAATGGTTTACTGACCATGGTATTACTGTGCTCAATTGGCCTGCCAACTCTCCTGACCTGAACCCCACAGAGAATCTGTGGGATATTGTGAAGAGAAAGTTGAGAGACGCAAGACCCAACACTCTGGATGAGCTTAAGGCCGCTATCGAAGCATCCTGGGCCTCCATAACACCTCAGCAGTGCCACAGGCTGATTGCCTCCATGCCACGCCGCATTAAAGCAGTCATTTCTGCAAAAGGATTCCCGACCAAGTATTGAGTGCATAACTGAACATAATTATTTGAAGGTTGACTTTTTTTGTATTAAAAACACTTTTCTTTTATTGGTCGGATGAAATATGCTAATTTTTTGAGATAGGAATTTTGGGTTTTCATGAGCTGTATGCCAAAATTATCAATATTAAAACAATAAAAGGCTTGAACTACTTCAGTTGTGTGTAATAAATCTAAAATATATGAAAGTCTAATGTTTATCAGTACATTACAGAAAATAATGAACTTTATCACAATATGCTAATTTTTTGAGAAGGACCTGTACATCCAGAACACAGAAACAAGGCATAGACATAGACATAGGACATAGGTCAAATGGCATTAGAGCAACACAAGGGCAAGTAAATGATGACTTAATTTTAATTTTGGGGTAAACTATGCCTTTAAAGAATCCCTTGAAGTATATGCTATATGCCTTTTATTTACGACATATTTATGTCATTTAGGTCATATCTTCATATATCACTCCTATTTTAAAATAAACTATTGTTTCATCAGTCAGGCTTATCATGGAATCTCAAGGTCTTGACTTCACACTCCATGGCCACAAGATAAAGATGTGGTTATTTAGACAAAATTATCTTATGGACTCAAAATAATATTTTGTGGCCAAGATATATATTATCACATTCCCAGGAGTTCATATGATGTGGTCACAACAACATTTAGCAAACCAAACCTGTCCCTTCCAAGGCCCCATAGCAATGCATAAGTGGTAATTGGTAATGTATCTGATATTCAAAAACAAACCTGTGGAAAACAGCGAAGCAGTCATGACAGACAGAGGTGTGGCTGTCGAATGGGAAAAGAATGTCTCCCTCTTTACACAATTCACACATGAAGCCTTTGGCCTGACATTTCTAATTGCACAAAGAAAGAGAGAGATAAAATATAAGGATGCTGGCACAGTAGCATACTCACACATAGTAAATAATTTTACCTCACTCACTTTCAAGGGTTTATTAGAAATTGCTGAGGTGGATTATTTTACACAAAGCAGCTAACAGTTATGTTATCAGGACATAATAAACATCATGGTTTTCTGTATCAGGACATAATAAAAAAAAAATTCAGATCCTTGCCAGGTCTTAAAATTTGGAAAATAAATTCTCAGATGAATAATATCACATGACATAGCACAGAGTGTCATTATTTGTTTAACAAAAATAAAGCCAAGATGGAAAAGTCATGTGTGACAGAGTTAGGACACCCTATGATTTAGTTGCCTCTAAATATATATATATATTTTTTTAGCAGCAATAAATTGAATTAATAGTTTTCTGACTTTATCATGTTCTGGACTTTGACTGGGCTATTGCAACCACTTTATTCATTTATTTTCAGCTGTTCTGTTGTGGATTTACTGGTGTGCTTGAGATCATTATCCTGTTGCATGACACAATTTTGGCCCAACTTAAGCTGTTGGATGGACGTCCTCACATTTGACTCTAGAATACTTTGCTATACAGACGAGCTCAAGATCGATGTAATGACTGTGGGGTGCCCAGGTCCAGTGGCTACAAAACAAGCCCAAAATGATCAGCCCTCCACCACACCAGTGAGGTGTTTGTGCTAATATACTCTTTAGGTTTTCACCAAACGTAGCACTGTGCATTGTGGCCAAACATCTCCGCTTTGGTCTCGTCTGTTCAAAGGACATGTTCTATAAGTCTTATAGTTTGTTCAGATGCAACTTTGCAAACCTAAACCATGTTGCCATGTGTTTTTAGATAGAAGAGGCTTTTTCTGGCAAGCCTTCCAAACATGCCATTATTGTCCCATATTTTTGTAATTGCACTGTCATGAACTTCATTTAACAACGCATGTAGAGTCTGTGGTGTAGTTCTTGGGTTGTCTTCCATTTCTCTGAGAGGTGAGAACTCTGATTGCATGTCTAGTTTCACGAACGAGTCAGTGCTGGAGAATTTTGATGTTACGTGATCTTATCCAAGCATTCAAATGGGGAATATTATTTATAACAAACGAGCCGCTTAAAATTAAGAAAGTTATCAACATAATTGATATTCAAAATGGTAAGCAAGTGCTGCTTTGTTTATGTTTCATATATCTGCATTTATCTTGTATACCTTGTTTCGGTTTCTCCTTTTGAATGACAAATATATACTATTAAAAGCTGCTGATATAGACAGCTAAATCTTTTCATGCAGGCGCAGAATGCACATGTTAGTTTGTAGTCGGCTGTAGTCTGTGTGGTTTGTCAGCCCAATCTCATGGCAATTCATACATATTTTGGCTAATTCGTACAAATTCATATGATTTTAGCTAAAACGTACAAAACGTTGCACAATATGTATGAATTTGTACAAATGCCCTACACCTAACTCTGCCCCTAAACCTAACCGTCACTGAAATTAGCCACCCCGTAAAATACATACAAATTGGTCGTGAGATGGTGGTCAAGTACAGCTTTTTTTCCAGATGCTTTCGACGCAAGGTGACAACACGGTCGGCATTCATCGCTGCTAGTTTATTGAAGCCAGCTTGATGTGTCCCAGCCTTAAGATCATTGTCTTTCTTTTTTGGCAATATGTCAAGTGTTGTTGTTCATCAGAAGTTTTAATTTTGGAAAATAAAATAAAACTGGAAGACCAGTTTTTTTCTTTATGTTTTTTTTACCAGCCTTTTTTTATGATGTCCTGATATGGAAAACCATGGAATTCAACAGGGTGTTATCTTTTTCCACATGGTTATACACACATTTTTACTTTTTTTATAGCGTAGAAATTTCCAACAACTTTTCTTGAATTACATGAATTACTTTAATGTATTTTATTTTGATAAAAGGTTTGTATATGTTTGTTTTTCTTCATTATCTGTATTTCTTTGTTCTAGGACCATAAACCTACCTCACAGTCCAGTTTAATATGTTTGGCAAACGTTGTGTGAATCTCAGTGAGGGAACAGCTGAGACGCCCGGTGGAGGTGTCAATCAGATCCTGTAGGCTGTACATGTCGTCATTTTCCACAAAATGCTGCCGATCTTGAAGCTGTGACATTAGAATTATATCATTTGTTATTTTAAAATCTTTACCCTAATCCTATCTGAACGATAATTTATAGAGATTAACAATTCAAACAGTTTATATGAAAGATCGCAGATACAACACAGACATAGAAACTGTATTTATCTTAGGTATTAAACTTAACCCACAAAATTCAACAATTTGTAACCAGGTACTTACAGTACAAGCCTTGAATAGAAGCTCCAAGATTAAGACTCTTTACAGCTCAGAAAATTAACATGCTAACTGCACAGCATAGATTTTTTTTTTTTTTATTTTAAAATACACTTAATGTAATATTAATTAAAATTAAGTAGTTTATTAAACATTATTCATATATATCCTTTTATTAGAGCCAATCAACAAAGTTTAAGCATCCTAACTGTAAAGTTTAGATGGAACTTTGTAGAACTGCAAGAGCTTAAAAAATTGTCTGTAGTTTACTTTTTAGCACTGCAAACCTACCAGGCATGAAAAAGGTTCAAGATGTACCATAAAATTGATACCATACAAAAAAATATTATAACACTTCCTTCATTTATGCATCTATGCTGTATACTTGTGACAATAATAATTATTATTATTTTTGAATATTTTTTTTTCTTGTATCTATACCGGGCCGGTGTATGCATATAGGTGAATGATGCAGCTGTCTATGGCAGCAAAAAGGACAAAGATTTTATTTTACAGTTTTGGGCATTCGTTTGGAATTATTACTCTCATATCAACAAGTTATCATCCCATTATTTATTCTAAATCTTCATAGTAATGTCCACACCCCTGTGGACTGTTTTGTTGGTTTCGCCCTTCTGTGCCCTTATATGGTCTTTCCTGTTCCGTTTCTTGTTACGTCTTTATTGGTTAATTACCCTCACCTGTCTTTGTATCGTTAGCACCCCTTTATAAGTCTGATTCAGTTCCTGTTGGTGTGTGTTTCCCTGCTGTTCCTGTCTTGATGTACCCTTTTTGGATTTTATTAAAGCCCTTTTTGTTATATTTCATCTCCCTACGTCTCCGTCTACACACAGCCTGACACCGACCTGCGGCATAAATACTCTACATGCAAAGCACCCATTATTGACTTTTGCTGTTGATGTCTGATGAGTTTAGAAGGGTCTGGCTGCAGACATGCACCTGCACTCTCAGACAGCTGCACTTCCGGAAGTGACGTCACTTGCAGCCTATTTTTATTTTATTTTATTTTATTTTATTTTATTTATAATTGAATCTCTCAACATTTTACAACAGTAGCCAGGTGGTGAAGACAAGAAAAAATAAACTAAATTACAATGCCACTCGCCATCGCCACTTGCACTCTCTGCTACCTGCGATGTCACTTGCAATCCACACAAATGGTGCGTGTTGCCAATAAACTGTATATCGAATTTGATCTTTTAATTGCATCTTAATACATTAAGCCATATTAAGTGTTAATGGTTGTCTACGGGAGGAAAACGCTTAACGAGAGACTTCATATTCTCTCGTTCATATTCTGCTTCATATTCATATTCGTACATATTCTGCTGTTCTGTGGCCACGGATTTGCGGGTCTTGTTTTTATGTCCTACAGATGACTTGCAGGACCCCGTATGTTATGCTAAATTTGTTTTAATCTGGCAACACGCACGATTTGTGTGGATTGCAAGTGATGCCGCAGGTAGCTGAGAGTGCAAGTGGCGATAGCGAATGACATTGTAATTTAGTTTCTTTTTTCTTGTCTTCACCACCTGGCTACTGTTGTAAAATGTTGAGAGATTCAATTAAAAAAAATAATAAAAAATATATAAAATAAAGTAAAAAAATAAAATAGACTGCAAATGAATGAAAAAAAGGACTTGGAATACAGCCCGCATGCAGTTGTTAAGAGGCCAGTGGTGAATGCACTCCGGAATGTCCATTGTAAAACTCCTATGCGGTTTGTTTTGCTTCTGCGTTCTCGCAGAAGCAATTTGCATCTTGTGGGTATTCCCGAGGGTATGGAGGGCACACAGCCCACAAAATTCTTTGCAGAAGCACTGCAAGAAATAGGGCCCGGAGGCCGTGGGCGTTTGTCATATGATTTCATCGATTTGACATCAAGGATGATATTCTTCGGAGGGCCATTCAAGCCAAGCAGCTCAAATTCAAAGACAGAACTGTACACATTTTTCCTGATTTCCCTCCTGAGATCGCAAAAAATAGGGCAGTGTATTATGAAGTGAAACGAGTCAGATCAGACGTGAAATATGGGCTGAGAGGTCTAACCAGCTTTCGAATTACGCACAACGGCATTGAGCACAAACTTGATACACCAGCTGAAGCGATGGACTATGTCAAACAGCACATAACGACCGCTTAAGAAAACTAGACAAAAGCTGTTTGGCTGACGTAGTGATGGACTATGTCGAACGGCACATAACAACCCCTTAAGAAAACTGGACACAAGCTGTTTGGCTGAGGTAACAAAGTTCAGCTGGTTTAAATAGCTGCCTGACTTCCAAATATCTATAACTGAAAAAAAGACTGTATTGCTCTTAGTTTGGTATAAGCCTGTTATAGAATTCATTATATACTATCTGCTTTGTTATGTTGAGTTAAAGTGAATTAATCTTCTCGAGAGTTCTCGCTGTGGTGCAGCGGTATAATGAATAGTTGAGAATAATGTAGAGTTAAAACTCTATTTCACTTTCTTTACCTTCCCCCCCCCCCTTTTTTTTTTACTCTTTACAGGAATGTTTAAAAGTTTAGTTCCCTTTCGAGGAACTCGAACTGCGTCCTCTAGGAGGCGCTAGGGGGAACGCCGTCTGTGTGACCCGTGTCTGAAGTATACATACAAAAACACCAACGGAGTTGGCCGGCGACAGCCTATGACGTCACTTCCGGTGCGACTCGTCGCTGCCGGAGCGTCACTACCGGCGCGACCACAGTATAAAAGGGCGTCGGTAGAGCAGGACGGTCTCTTCTTCGTCTTCACTGACTTTTTGTCTGGAGTGTGCAAAACGGTAAGAGATACTTTCTACTTAATTATGGCAAGCACTAGTAAGGCGTTTAGGAAGTGCGCAGATCCGTGTCCTCGTTTCTTGACACCCGATGATACGCACGACCTTTGCGTCTTCTGTTTGGGCGAAGAGCATGCACGCGACATCCTCGAGGGGGCAGTCTGCGTGCACTGTGAGCGTTTTCCGATGAAAAAGCTCCGTTCTCGTTTGTCTCTCTTCTCGAGGGAAGAGGGGCAACCGCCTGTTTCCCGCGGTTCAGGACCCTCCGCTGCTGAGGCACGGAGGAAAATGAGCTCGTGGGGATCGCAGGTGGACCTCGCTGACGAGCTAAAAAAGGGGCTTTCCCTTTCGCGTTCGTCAGTCGCGGACGAGGACGAGCTGCTGGCTGATGATGATGTAATTTCTCTTACATCATCTGATCCGGCAGCTAGTGCTCTATTGCAAGAGGAGCAAGAGATGTTGGAGGGTGAAGAAGCTGAGGCTGAGCCCTCCCTGATCTCTTGCCCTGCGTATGAGGAGCTGCTGAAGGGTTATGGATCGCGCCACGGCAAGGCTTGACTTGCCGTGGAAGCGAGCCAGAGAGGTGGCGCCGCGGGGTCGCCTCGACGAGCGCTTTCTGTCTGATCATAACCTCCCGGCCCAGGTGAGTTTTCCATTCCTTCCCGATCTCCATACGGAGATCGAGAAGATATGGAGAAGGCCGTATTCTTCGCGCATCCACAATTTTCCCCATTCTAATTATGCGAATATTGCGGGGATGCGCGAACACGGCTATCAGAGGTTGCCACCTGTTGAAGAGACGCTAGCTAGCTATCTCTCCCTGGGTAAGGTGACCTCTCTTAAGACTCCCTCCCTACCATCCATTCCCCTTCAAGTAACATCTCGTTTGAATGGTAGGGCATACGCAGCAGCGGGTCAGGCTGTGGGTACGTTGCACACTATGGCAGTGCTTCAAGCCTACCAGGCTGACCTGCTTAAAGATCTGGATAAAGGTCAGGGTCTTTCCCCTGACGAGGTTGCTGAGCTGCGTCGCACCATGGACCTCGCTCTCCGTGCCACCAAGCAGGCTGCCACTGCCATGGGCAGATCTATGGGAGCCATGGTGGTTACGGAGAGACATCTGTGGGTGAACTTGGCCGACCTCGGGAAGAAAGAGAGGGGCTTTCTTCTCGACGCGCCAGTCTCGCATTCCGAACTTTTTGGTGCCTCCGTTGAGACGGTGGTCGAGAAGTTCAGGGAGGCGAGGATGCGCTCAGCAGCTTTCAAAACCTTCATACCACGGAGGTCCAGGTCTGAGCCCGAACAGCGAGGGGGTCCTGGCCCGTCTCGTTCTGGGGAACGTAGGCAGGCTCAGAAGACTAGTGTGGCTACTTGCGCCCCTCCCCCACCTGCGGGTGGTTCCGGGAGGAAGCGCGGGTCCAGTGGAGGTAGACAGGACCTGAGGGAAGTGATTCAGACGAGACAGCGTGCTCGCCTGGATCAGGGTAGGAAATAATGTCTACCCACCTTCCTTTGGGGCTCCTGTCTTCCCCCTCTGAATTCCCTCTATAATAGGAAAAATCTCTCCACCTAACTGAGGTTTTGTGGTATTTTCCCTGCGCACCCCACCGGACCTATGATGTTTTAGGTTAGCTTTTAGATTCCTAAAAGCAACCTTTACTGATGGTCTGGATCTGCCCTGGGGCTGTTCTCCAGCATTATACGCGGGATCCTTGGATGGGTGAGTTCGATCCATTTTTCATGGTTCTGGAAAACATCTAGATCTGTCTATTATGATAGCCTAGTGTTTTTGCTCGGTGATCGCTTCCCTTTTAGGGTTTCTAATAGCGGTCTCCTCAGGCAACCAGGTGAATGCTGTCTTCCCCTATGGTTTGGGTAGGCAGCTCATTGCATGTTAGCTGGTCAATGCGTGTTCTACTCCCCTTTAACCTTGTTTTTTCTATTTCCCCTACTAGAATCATAACAGATGGTCGGGGCGGTTCCTCCAGGAGAACTTCTGACCTTTCGGAGTCATGCGCAGGAACCATGGTGGGGTGAGTACGACTCAGTATTATGTGTCTATCCGGCTGTATGTCGGGGTCCTGCTTGTTGTGTGCTTCCTCGGTAGGTCCTCTTCGAGCACCCCCCTCTGGTCCTTGACCATGGTTATGGTCTGCTTGCCCGGATCTGCCTCCGGCCTTGCAATGGGAAGCTTTCAGGTCCCCACTACAGCACTACCTCCTAGGGTCCCGGCCCATCTCTAGGTAAGCCCTCTGAAAATCTTTTCACAGGGAGCTTCCGTCATTGGGATAGACACATGGACCTGAGGCCACCGGGTTGAGACCCTCTATCTGCATCCTGCCCTGAGGGGTTTTTCTGCTGTTGGGTTTTCCGCCCGTTGCACAGACCTGCTCCCGTCAAGATGGTGATCTAGCGGATCGCCCCTCTGAGGAGTGGGCCGGATCATGCTATGTTTCACCATCTTACGAGTCAGAGTTATTTCTGGGGAAATTCTCTGATCTCGTTTAGGAGCCTCTTTTTCGGCCCTCGCTCCCAGGGTTCTGCGGGCCTTGACGGAGCAGGGCCCTTGCTTTCCATCGAGGTGGTAAGCTTAGGTCTGTGTCGGGTGAGAAGGGCATAAGCCCCCTTGAGAGGCTACCCGTAGAACAGCCTGAGGGCTGAGGATGCTGCTGCTTTCCCGGCAGCCTTTGAGAGGTGGCTCCCCTTCAGGTCTGGTCTCCGTATCTCTTCCTGGGCAAGGCGCGACGAGGCTCCCCTTTCTGCGGGAAGGGTTTGCTGAGACTCGTCCCCCTTGGGGCTTCAGACCCCACTCCCGTCTTCGGGAATACAGGTCTGTTCTGATACTCCGCCTTTTTGATTAAGGTGTATCGACTTTTTGGCAGTTAGACAGCCAGCTGCGGCCGCTGTCTGCTCGATGCATGCTCCTCTCCTTTCGGGGAGTTTTTGAGTCTGCTCGAGCATTTCCCTCGGGCTACTGAGGTTTGCCCTTACTGCCGTTCCCCCCTTGGCCCCTTGGAACTGTTTACCAGGACCAGATCTCATCCAAGGCTCGACGATGCTCCCCTCTTTTTATAAGAAGTCTCTGAGCTCGTCCCTTCTGGGGAATCAGTGGCTCCTCCTTCCGGGAGTGGAAGCCTTACCCGATACACTGCCGTCTCCTGGGCGGTTACGTGTTTTCGGCTCTTGGCAGTATATTGGATAGATAGCCGAGGCTACTATCTGTTTGGCATCTTTGCTCCCCTCTCCTGAGGGTTTCATTTGAGCATTGCCTTCTCGGCGACGAGTTATGCCCCTACTGCCTTCCCCTATAGCCTTGTTAAGCCGGCAGTTTCCCCTCAACCTGGGGATCTTCTTCTTTTCACCGTTTCTCAACGGTACGTCTAAAAAAATCCATAAATATGGTAAGTGCACACGTGAACCTTTGGGCACTTTTCTCAAATCCACGCTGTGGTATGGAATGCACCGGTGTTCTGCGTCCATTCTAAAATCCTTTATGGTAGGGATTCACGCGCTTTTGCCCGTACCCTTTCTCGAGATGGCTAAAAAACCCCGGTCACCCTGGGTTCCTCTCCTTAACATCTGCCAGGCTAAAAAGGAACGGTTTGTGCGCTCTTTCCAGCGCGCTCCTTATTTACGCTCACCGAGGTGAGCAGGGAGTTACCGCTGCGCTCTGTTTATGACTCCTGAGGGAATCATACGGAACTACAGTGGCTCCTGAGAATCAGGCCAGCCTAGATTGCCTAGGACCTCGGCCATGTCCCCTTAAAGGAATACCTCGGTTTCCAAGCTTGGGCTCTGCCTCGGGTCAGCCTCGACCCTTACAGGTAAGTTAGGCAGGTAGCCCAGGCTCTGGCCGTAGGGGATATTTCTCTGACAGCCGTCACTTATTCCAGGGGCAACTCCCTTAAAGTCTAGGGAGTTGGTACTTAGTGCCTGTCTCTCCGAAGTCAGGCACTCCCCTCAGCATGGCAGCGTGGGTATAACCGTTCCCCCTAGCGCCCCCTAGAGGACGCAGTTCGAGTTCCTCGAAAGGGAACGTCTCAGGTTACGTATGTAACCCTGGTTCCCTGAGAAGGGAACGAGACACTGCGTCCTCTAGGCTCAGGGCCATGCTTCAGGATGTGAGCTTCAGACGAAGAAGTGACCGTCCTGCTCTACCGGCGCCCATTTATACTGTGGTCGCGCCGGTAGTGACGTTCCGGCAGCGACGAGTCGCACCGGAAGTGACGTCATAGGCTGTCGCCGGCCAACTCCGTTGGTGTTTTTGTATATATACTTCAGACACGGGTCACGCAGACGGCGTTCCCCCTAGCGCCCCCTAGAGGACGCAGTGTCTCGTTCCCTTCTCAGGGAACCAGGGTTACATACGTAACCTGAGACGTTTCCTGTTTAGGTTGTAACATTATTTAGTGGTTTACAGAGTCGAGTTTCCATTAAAACTGACTCGCACATATTGTTGGGTATTAACCCAGGGAGGCGTACACTCCATCAAGGGTAGTGTTAGCTTTGTTCATAGGTGGAGAGTGGGTAAGGGAAGTAAGGGCAGGCAAGGAGGGATAGTTGGGGATTCTGTTTCAAAGTTCATTTCTAACTAATTTCTCATGGTATTCATTTTAGGCTGTCTTTTACACATGGATGCATTTTTGTGTACTTGATGCTTCCTTTTGGGCATCTTCTTTTTGTTTTTATATATTTTGTTTGTTTGTTTTCTTTTGTTTTCAGTCTTTCCCTAAATATGATGTCTCTTCCATTAAACACTCTCACATGGCAAACTGTCATGTCCTGTCAATAATCCTGTTAAGTGTAACTGAGTCTTAAACCATCTGAAGCTTGAAGGCGGACTTTGTCTTTTTGCAAGAAAAGCATCTTTGTTCTGTTGATCACCTTAGATTAAAAAGGGATTGGGTAGGGCATTCAATATTTCACTCTAAATCTAGAGGCTGTGCAATTTTAGTGCATAAATCTGTCCCATTTGTAGCCTCTAATACCATTGTAGATCATAAAGGAAGATACATTATTGTATCAGGAACACTTTTCTCAACCCCTTTGACGCTTTTGACTTGTTTATGCTCCCAATTATGATGATCCTATTTGTATTTCTTCTTTTCTATCTTGTATTCCTAGTATAGATTCACACCAGCTTATTTTGTGTCATGTCTCCTGTTCTTGACAGATTTTCCATAAAGATCACAGCTCTATCAAAATGTGCCTCAGTTATCCACACATTTATGCAAAAGTATGGTATATGTGATGCCTTCCGGCAGTTGCATCCCTCTGAAAGGTAGTATTAATTTTTTTCTTATGTTCACCAGACATATTCTCGCATTGATTATTTCTTTTTGGACCATCAATTTCTTCCATACTTACAGGATCGTTCTTATCAAAGTATTGTAATTTCTGATCATGCACCAGTTATATTAGAACTTCAGATCCCACAGCAGCCACCTAAATACTCTCTGTGGCATCTTAATCCAGGTCTTTTATCTGACAAATATTTTATTGAATTTATCTCTTCCAATATACAAGTTTTATGGAAGTCAATACTATGCCAGGCATGTCATACTCTACTATTTGAAAAAAAAAGTAGAAAGTGGAACTGAATTTCCCACTATTAATAAGTTGTCTCGTGACTCTTTAGAAGAAAAGATTCAAGGAAAGATTCAAGGAAGCTATAGCATCTATGAAATCTGGTAAGGCCCCAGGGCCTGACAGATTTCTGTCAGAAGTCCTTTCTAATTTGCTAAGCTCAATTTTACATTTGGTTTTCTCAGAAAGTCTTCAGAATGGTTGTCTGCCTGCAAGTCTCTATCAGGCGACAATTTCGGTGCTTCTAAAGAAAGACAAGAATCCATTAGAATGTGGTTCATATCGTCCTATCTTGTTAAATTGTGACAATGAAATCTTAGCCAAACTTTTGCGTACCCGTTTAGAAAATTCTGTGGGTCAAATAATTTCAGTTGATCAAACTGGCTTTATTCGGGACAGATATTTTCTAACGTTAGACGCCTTTTTAATGTAATGTATTCTTCCTAACCAGACGATCCAGAGGTGATACTGTTACTTGACACGGAAAAGGCGTTTGACCGTGTTGAATGGAATTATCTTTTACAAGTCTTAGAAAAACTTGTATTTGGCCCCATATTTATCTCTTGGATTAAAATTTTGTATGCAGCCCCTAAAGCTTCAGTACGCACTAATAATGTCTTTTCAGAGTACTTCAAACTACATCGGGGCAGGGTTGTCCCCTTTCCCCATTGTTATTTGCCGTAGCTACTGAACCCCTTGCAATTGCCCTACGTTCCAATGCACAGGTTTGCGGTATCACCAGGTACAGAGCATAAGGTTTCTTTATATGCAGATGACCTTCTTTTTATCTAACCCTCTTTCTTCAATTCCTCGAATTCTTTCTATTTTAGATACATTTAGCAGTTTCTCTGGATACAAACTAAATTTCTGCAAAAGTTTTTCCATTGAACTCATCTTCCCTTCAAATTTTATATTCAGATTTTCAGATCAAGGTTGTCAGAAATCATTTTAAATACTTGGGGATTCAGGTGACACTTCAAAACTCTGACCTGCTCAGTGCCAAAATTAGTCCTCTGCATAATCATATTAAGTCTCTCTTTGTATCCTGGAAGCGTCTTCCTCTATCTTTGATAGGCAGGGTGAACGTAATCAAAATGAATGTTCTTCCTAAATTTTTATATTTTTTCCAACGCCTTCCTATATTTATTCCAAAATCTTTTCCAAAACAGTTTTGCAGCGAAATATTTGTTCTTTCATATGGAATAAGTAAAAACTAATCTAAGTCATCTTATGAAACCAAAGTGTTTGGGTGGCCTGGCTCTGCCAAATTGTCAAACCTATTATTGGGCAGCGAACATTAGGAATCTGTTATATTGGGTGCAGCAAGATTACAATTAAATAAGTCTCAGTGGTGATGGAAGCTGCCTCTTGTTCTCCAGCAACTTTAACATCCTTACTAAGTCTACCAGTTCACTTTAAGTATACTACTTTAATTAAAAAAAGTTCTTAAACATTCACTAAGGATTTGGTCTCAATTCCGTTTAGCATTACACTGTAGCATCTGGACCAATCAGACATACAGTTATTTGTTACATTTAACAAAGAATCTTTACAACCAACAAGCCATGCTGGAGTTCTGGAGACAACCCCCCCCCAAAGCAACTAACACCCCAAAAGGGCTCAGTTGCCAGGGCGACCATCTGATAATGGGTTTTATTGCTCCAAAAGAATGCACATTTGCCCATGCTAGATTTGCCCATAGGAAAGACACAATGCCTATAGAAATGGACTCTTTCCTATTCATTCACGGACAAACCTATCCTTGACCTTCCTATCACAAAAAACCCTGAGGTCATTGTGTATAGTTTTACTTTGCCTTGTAATTTTGTGTTTTTCATTATGCACTGTTATATGCATTTGTTATGATAGATCTCTAGTGTAGTATAACTTACCTATGCCATTACCTATTACCTATGTTTGGTATCTTTGAATTTGTATTTTGATTATCTAAATGATGGTGTATATTATATGTTGATACCTTTGCAACATATTAGTATTTTAAAAATCCTTAGCAGTTTTGCATCAACACCCAATCTAATTACATATGCAAAATACCATGCTCACAGACAAAGAGTCGTAAACTTTTCCTCCAAAGGTGAAAGTCGCTATTGGCTCTCGGACCTCCTGGAGGTGTAGCTTCCAGAAACCTTAAAAGCATCATGCACATGCTTTCTTTCTCTTCTTCTCTCTTCTGCAAAATCTTCCGATTGCTGCCCGTGTGGAGGAACCCACGGGGAGCCTGAGCCGGCACAGGGCGTGCCCGACAGGCCCCAACATATAGAGCTGTGGTTCTCGACCACAAAGAGCCAGACATTTTCACTCAACCCTGGAATTCATCTTCATGACTCGCCTCAGTCAGTCAGGGGTTCTTTTAGAACCTAAGAGGATGAGGAGGATGAGCTAAAACTCTTCAGGACTTCTGTGTGCGCCAGGCCTTTCGGCCTTGTCTTTCCAAAGATCACATGATTTCAGCTGGGTCCCTTTCAGCTCTTGGTTCTTCTTCACTTTTCACATGGGAAGAAACTCCCAGTCACCATCGAGTCAGAACATCTTTGGAGTTCATCACTCTTCGGACCCGGAAGAACGTGATCGCGATTCCAAAACCAAACCATAAAGACTTTAACCCGAGATTGCATTTGGACACTTGTTCAACGACCAAGGTTATGCAAGTATCGTACATTTAACTAAACAAAACAGAGGTTTAGTATAAGCTGCAGACAGCACTGATGGTTTCACTCAGGTGGTTAACTGGCTCTTCTCATAGCTACATTTTCTTGTCTCTCTAACTGCTTCTCACTTGCCCTTCTCCCATGTATGAGTGATTTCATGTTTGTTTGTTTAAATTAGTTATGTGTCAGTCCTTAGTTAATAAAACTCTTGTGCACAAATTACATGAGTTTTGATTGTGATTCTGCCTTGTAAATTAATGTCCCTTTACGATTCTGATTTGAGCTACATGCTCTAATGCAACAGTACTTTAAGAAAGTTATTTTCTGTGGCCAAGAAAATATAATTTCTTAGAGCTCATATGAAATTATACTGAATGTTCGCTAGACGAACAGATTACTTGATGGAAATTTAATTCTGCTACAGTTACTACTGGCAGCTGATATAAATAATTGTAATTAATCATAATTAATTGTAATCATTTATATACATTTCCCTTTTGAGCTAAATCGCGACAACACTTTAAAGACCCTTGTACTATGGCGCTGTTTTTTTTGTAATATTTCATTTCCACCCTCTTTGATGGATAGGGCTTTTAACATCTGGAAGGAACATGGCTTAGCTACAGTTAGTCAGCTATACAATGACAACAATTTTGCATCCTTTATACAGCTTCGAGAAAAATTTAATTTACCCAGCTCCCATTTATTTAGATACTTTCAGATTCTGAACTTTACTCGTAAGCAGTTTTCCAACTTTCCCTTTTTGCCAACTAAAAAGATACTTGATATAATAGACCTGCATACATCTTTGAAAACATAAAACAGTCCCCCTCAAATGCTAGACACACCCTCATTCAGTTTAAGGTGGTGCACAGAGTCCACTGGTCTAGAACTAAATTAAACAAAATATTCCCTGATTTTGACCCAACCTGCCTTCGCTGCACATTTGAACCAGCTACGTTAGTGCATTCTTTCTGGTCTTGTGCGAAACTGTCCGATTTTTGGAGGAAAGTCTTTAGGTGTTTTTCTGTTATTTTTTCTTTACCGATAGACCTCAACCTCTTAACAGCACTGTGTGGCATTTTGCCAGAATCTGTTAAATTAAACACATCAAAGACTGATAGTGTACCCTTTGCAACTCTACCGGCTAGGTGACTTATTCTTATAAACTGGAAGTCAGCAGCTACCCCTTCCCTATTGCCAATAGGTTTTTGACATCTTACATGCTCTCAGGATGGAAAAGATTTGGTTCGCAATAAAACAAAAGCGTAAAATTTATTTGAGAGGCTGAAGCCCTTTTCTGAAATATTTTAAAGGAGTCATCGGATGCAAACTTCACTTTTACATGTTGTTTGAACATTAATGTGTGTCGGCAGTGTATGTACACATCTACCCTATTATGACAAAAATCCATGCAGTGGTTTTTAATTAATTTGTAAAAATAATATCCCCTTTTTCAAATTGAGCCATTCTCAAATGCGTCACATCGACAGAGGCCGCTTCCACGATAGTTGATTGACATGAGCGTCTTACCTCAGATCAGCTGTAACTGTCCGTAAGTAAGTTAGACAAGATTATCTCTGAATAATCCGGAATGCACCTCCTGATCAAACATAAATGCGTCTATGTTCACGCAAATCGATCGTGATCCAGCTTCACCTACAGCAGAAGTGAGTATAAAGTTTTTTTTAATGAATCTCTGCAATCACCTTTCCTAATAATGTGCTAGTTAGTAAGTTTTGTGGCTAAATGCGGCTAAAGTAAATGATCTCTCAGAGCAGCAGAGAGAAAAGAGGGGCGGGGCGAGCAGAGCTCAGTTGCATTTAAAGGAACAATTCCTCAGAATGGGATGATTTTTGCAGAGCTGATTTTGATAAGGTTTTTCACAACCATTGAGAATTTTTAACCAAAGTATATTATATACTTTCCATTAAGACCCTAAAGAATCATGTCAACTTGTGGAAAATGGGCATCCGATGACCCCTTTAAGGAAACAACTGTATCTTTTTAATTTTCATTTTAATTTAATTTTTATTTATTTATGTATGTATGTATGTATTTATTTATTTATACTGTATTTTTTCTTTCTTTTTTCTTTGTTTCTTTATTTTCTTTCTTCCTTCTTTTTTTTTAATTTGAACAAACATAATTGCCTAATGTTGTTGTTGTTTTTTTTTCTTTTCTTAACCTGAATTAATGTATGGTTAATGTATGGTTGTATAGTTGACCGAATATCCAAAAGAGACTGACGATCATAAACCACAAGGGCACCACAGTTTGAGTACCAAACAAGCAACCAGACTATCAGACAAGAGAGCAGTAGACAGCAATCTGACTCACTCAATTTGACTACTAGATTAAAAAAAAAAAAAGTAGCAGTAGCGATCAATACACTTGAATGTCTCAGGGCTTGCGGTTGACTAAACTCCATGGCCGCCATTACCGCAATGTCGCGTTCCTCCTCCATGATACCCGCAGTGAATGACAACCCCATACACAGCAAAGCATAGTGCATAAACTGACTGAGTGAGGAGCATGGACCCTCGTGAATAAGCTTAGACTTCAGCAGTTGATTAATGCCCTCACAGAAAAAAGTCTATCAGCACACAGTCAGGCAAATCAGAATAATACGCAATGTCCAGATACTCTTGTACATAGTCCTCGAGCAATTGCGTGCCCTTCTCGAGGGCTAAAAACAGATCTACCTGCAAGCTTTTATTGAACTGAAACATAGAATTGGTCATACACAGGCATGGGTCAAACACCGGCAAACAGATATACAAACAAGGCAAGACACAAGAGTAATCCAGGGACAGGTGAGGGTTGATCGGCGGCAAACGTAATCCAGGGAGCAAGGCAATCGGGTAATCCAAATTGACAGACAATAGTCCAACGAGGAGTGAACAGAGTCCGAGACGGCAAGACAAAGGGTTAAGGTGATAAGTCCAGGGCAGGCTGAAGGCAGACAAGACGAGATAACCAGGCTAGGATCAAGACACGGGTGACTAGACTAGAAAAGACTAAACTAGACTCAGGAAACTTGGAATTGGCTCCATAAAGTAGCTACCACAGAACGTGTGATAAACGCTATATAATACTTGGTGCAAAATGATGGTGATGGCTTCTTATTTGTAGTGTGTCTGAGCGTACAGACTTTGAACTTTTGAACGTTTTTTCTAGAAAGTTCTTCTAGTCTGTTCTAGGCCTACCAACAAGAAACAAGCCATCTAATGGGCCTAGTCACACTTTTTTTTTTTATTAGCTTCTTTTTGAAATGCAAGTACAAATCTCTAGATGATAGCTGAACAGCTGCATTTAAAATTAAGTTTCATAGCCTTGTTGAAAAGTCAATGTACGGGTAGAATTATTGATTGATAGTTCATTCAAATGTGGTGAACAGCACATTCCAGGGCCGAGTATATGGTGGGGCTCCTCTCTGACTGCAACAGTTCACTACAACTTGATTGGATCTTGGATCTAACACAAACAAACTGTCCAACACCATCAGATAAACAGAAAACCTCTGGTACCAAGCCTGGGATGGACGAGACTTCTCATTAGTCCACATGCAGTTTCTGCCCTTCACGCATCTACAGACAAATTCTTAGGGTTCTGGCTTATGACCACCATAAAAGATTGCTTAGGACCTGTGGGTGCAGTAGCAGTGAGTAAAACAAAGAGAGATCACAAAGGCTATGTTCAGACTACAGGCAATTTTTTTCTCAGATCAGATCTTTCAGATCTTGTTGTTTTGCTAATACCGCTTAAAATGAACCTGTGAATTTCTGTGTGTCTTCACCATTCAAAATCAAAGTGCGCATTTTCATTTTATAATGCCGTCTTATTGCTCTCTTTGTAGTAGGTGTATTTTAAAAATGTTTTCCTGACGAATCCTGGACTCCTGCTCAAAATTGTAAATTAATATAATGACAGCTACAAAAAAATGCAACAATAAGCCAGCAAAGCTGATGTTGTTCCATCCTGACAGATTACAGCTGAGTGGAACCCCGGAAAATAAACCGTGGAACTTTGACCAATAAGAGGACAGTTTATCGCCCGTGACTTGTATTAACACATTTGGTCCGTTTAGAAACTTGTTTCGGAACAAAGCAATTGATCTACAGGTGTGAAAGCACCCTAAGTTGCAGTGCAGAAATCTGTCACACAAGAAAAACTTAGCGACAGAGGAGACTGGTATATATTGTGATGTAGGGGTTGCACCGACTAGTCGACTAATTGATTAGTCGATTTTAATCGCTCTGCCATGAGAGTTTAAGCTTGATGTTGACTAGTCATTGGTCCCATAGAGGGTGCAACAGGATAAGAAATTCACATTTATGCTCCTTTTCCAAACAGTTAAAATAACAAAGAAATTCATACTCCGAAAGCACATGTGATTAACCATTGGTCCTAAGCGGGGCTAAAGCCCCGGGGCCCGAGCAAGGAGGGGGCCCATGATTGGCTGTGGTAGCACCGATTGCCAAAGCCCCACCACGCCCCCTACATATTAGCGCTATTAAGAGTCTTTCCGTAAATTCTATGAATTACCAATTAGAGATTAAAACGTTGCGTTTGAATTTGGTTTTCAAATTTTGAACAACCTGTGCACGTATCTCAGGTGATCGCTGCGCCTAATGCCCGCATTCAACTCTCTTCACTTTGTTCTGGCATAATGTGGAAATGGTACACAATAGAACTTATCTTCGATAAGTAAAAATGTCAACTTTTCTAAAAACAAAGGGGGCTATCTAAAAAAAAATGAATTTCTTTGTTCTCTTCAACATTTCTGGTCCCCCACAGACTCCAAGAGTGTTTTTTTTTTCCAAACTATGGAAGAGGGTCCAGCAATTGTTTGTTTACCAGCCTAGATGCTGTTACACATTTTAAACAGCTTATTGTACAGTTAAGTTAATCGTCGCTCTAATCTAATGCGCTGCTGCATTGTAACACACACACATACAGTAGGCTACAGACAGCAGCTTGTACATCACATACATTGTGCGCACCGCAATAGTGCGGCGCGGAAATGTATTGTCAACACTGTTCTATGATTTCTTAATAATACAGCTTAGAAACTGAAAAGTTCTGGCATATACAGGTGCATCTCAATAAATTAGAATGTCGTGGAAAAGTTTATTTATTTTAGTAATTCAACTCAAATTGTGAAACTCGTGTATTAAATAAATTCAATGCACACAGACTGAAGTAGTTTAAGTCTTTGGTTCTTTTAATTGTTCTTTTAATTCACTATCTCAACAAACTATCTATGGGGTATTGTCAAGAGGAAAATGAGAAACAAGAGACCAAAAAATGCAGATGAGCTGAAGGCCACTTTCAAAGAAACCTGGGCTTCCATACCACCTCAGCAGTGTCACAGACTGATCACCTTCATGCCACGCCGAACTGAGGTAGCAATTAAAGCAAAAGGAGCCCCTACCAAGTATTGAGTACATATACAGTAAACGAACATACTTTCCAGAAGGCCAACAATTCACTAAAAATGTTTTTTATTGGTCTTATGAAGTATTCTAATTTGTTGAGATAGTGAATTGGTGGGTTTTTGTTAAATGTAAGCCAAAATCATCACAATTAAAAGAACTTCAGTCTGTGTGCACTGAATTTACTTAATACACAAGTTTCAAAATTTGAGTAAAATTACTGAAATAAATGAACTTTTCCACATTCTAATTTATTGAGATGCACCTGTATTTCTTAGTAATTAAAACAGCTTTAGTATTAGTAGAGAGACTCTGCCAGGTAGAATTAATTCACACGCAATCGCTCTTTCACTAATAATTTCATATAAATATAATCTTTACAGTGCTACTTTATTTGTATCTGATTTAGATTCAAACTAAGAGAGGTGGAGAGGCCATCTAATGTACTAATAACCACATCTTAAGGGACACATGGTCTTAAACCACAACATCATCAGTGATGTGAGTACATATCTTAGAAAGTGCATATATTGTTAGAAAATTGAGATTTCATATTTTCACTTTCCTTTGTCTTTTTTTGGTCCCACTTTATATTAAGTGGCCTTAACTACTATGTACTTACATAAAAAAATAAGTACAACGTACTTAATGTGGTCATATTGTATTGCAAAACACTTTTGCTGATATGGGTAAGGTTAGGGAGAGGTTTGGTGGTATGGGTAGGTTTAAAGGGGTCCTATTATGCTCTTTTTCAAAGTCTTGATTTTGTTTTGGGGGTGTACTAGAACATGCTCTCATGCTTGGTGGTTCAAAAAAATGCATTATTTTTCACATAATTTACATTATTACAATACCTTTCTCCCAGCTTGGCACAAATAGCTTGATTAGTTCCGGGTTTACTGAAGGCCAGCCTTCCGAAAAAAGCAAATGTGTTATGATTGGTTTGCTATCCCAGTGCGTTGTGATTGGCGAACAGCTTAGACGGTGTTTCAGTACTGCCACGCCCCTTGTCAAAGCAGTTAGCGCAAGCTAAATTAATAATGAATCTTACGTTTTAAATATGGATATTTTTCTTACAAAAATGCATCGATTCGCTACAGGAAACCCCTGGGAGCTGTGTGAGGCACTTTTTATTATGAATGGATGCGTTTCATTAGACTTTACTAGACTCCGATTGCATTTGTCTGAAAGAAGGAAGTCATATACACCTAGGATGCATGGAGGGTGAGTAAATAATACGCTACAGTAGTGTTGAGTCCCATCCTCAGCTTGCGAGATTGCAGATACATGATATTATCGTGCTAATTTGTTTAATTATTTTTAAATACTTAGTTTCATTGCCCGAACCCAGCTGCAGCATAAGGCTAAAAGCAGCCTAACATTATCAAAAAAAAAACATCATCACTGATCAGCCTAGCCTATTCTAGTGCAAGTTTATGCATTTTAAAAAGCACTCGCGTTATAAGTGAAGCTATCTACACTGTATGATGAATAAATCTCTTATCACATACTGCATACATCCCTACACATCCCCCAACAATATGAATTTTCGTAGGCGGGATTTAATTTAATGATATTCTAATAGACCGCGTTGTGACATCATTACATGCGGAAAACAAACGCTGTAGTCCAAAGGAGCCATTTGTTGTAGTTCTTGGAAAGAGATTTTTTAAAAAAAAAAAACGAAATATCTCCCTTTGGAGTGGACTTTGGAGTAGATTTGTAACTTTGTAGATCTTTTTTGTGCTCAAAGATACACACCACACACTGACTAAAATTCAAAAAGTGAAAAAGCATAATAGCACCCCTTTAAGGGTAGGTTAAGGTGTAATTATAACACTGTAATTATAAAAGTACTTACAGAAATGAATTACAGATGTAATTACATGTAGGCATTTTTTACATCTAAGTACAGTGTAAATACATGTATGTACACAATAAGTGCATTGTATCAAATTATTAATTTCAATGTAAGTACATAGTAGTTAAGGTCAATTAATATAAAGTATGACCTCTTTTTTTCCCATCACTTTCTTTCTTTCTGCAACTTGTGTAAGTGTGTGTTCATGTGTTAGATTAGTTTCTTAATATTAACTTAATATTAGTTAAAGCATTGGTCTCAAGCTCAATTCCTGGAGCGTCACAGCTCTGCACAGTTTTGCTCCAACCCTAAACAAACACACCTGATGCAAATAATCAAGGTCTTCAGTAATATGTGATGTGATCTTAGAAAACCCGTCGGATTGTTGCGCTGGGACGTTTTCAGGAAATTCGAAAAATAGGTTGAATGAATATTGTGAGATGGCGGAGCGCAACAACGCCGACTAAAGTACTGCAGCTGCTCACTTAACCGAACTTACTTGTCTCAATCTGCTCAATCTTGGTGATGTCAGTGCCCTAAACAATGTTATAATGGACTATTTCACATCCAGAGATGAAGGATCGGATGATGAGGTTACTAAAGAGGAGGAGTCAGATGACAGTCTGTTTTATGCACAGTGCTTGAACAGTTGCGCTGCGCTCACTTTTACTACAAGGCTGCATTATTCGTGCTATCTAAACATAAAATGGCTGATCAAAAGTTCGGAGACTATGCACATGATACACAACGGAAAACAGGCGTTAGTCTGATTGTGTAATGATGCAGTATAGTGCTCCGAACTTGACAGACAGCTCTCGTTAAACCCATAAAGTGAAAGTGAAAGCCGTCTCACTTTAAAGCTACTTTTCTCATAATTCCATTCCTGAAAATCATCACTATCAGCCAACTTTAGATAGCCATAACATTGGTTACGTTACGTTTTGGAAAGGGCTTGAACCTAGTATTCATATAGTATCAAAACCTAAAAAAGGTAAAATTTCACCATGTGTTAGGTTTTCCTAGATCCTAGATAGTAACACTTTAGAATACAGTTTTGTCATTAGTGAATAACTACACAGGAACAAATGACTAATGCACTATTAACATTCTAGTAACTACTATTGACTAACAATAAATTCTGATTAACAAATCAGTAAGTAATAGTGCTCAGTTGAAAGTAGTAGTTCATTATTAGCTAATCAGTAACTACTATTTTTTCATATCTCCCAAAGAACTACTAAGAACTACTATATATATGTTCGTAATTAATGTGAATGATGCAAAATGTATAATTAATTCTAAAGTGAAGATCATGATAACTCTCTAGTAATGACTGAAATCATTGTAAGCTACTGAGGTATATGTAAGGTTTTGGATAGTAATGACTCAAGTGTTACTACATCCTTCTAAAGGAATTACTAATTACTTGGATCCGTATTATAAAGTAAAGATCATGGTAACCCACTAGTAATGACTCAAGTATTACCAAAGCCATCGGAAGTATAACTATCCAGAACCTTACAAAAACCTCCATAGTTTTTAATGACTTTAATCATTACTAAGATCATGATCTTCATTTTAGAATACGGATCCAAATAATAAGCAATTCCTTCTGAAGTATTTGGTAGTACCCCAGTCATTACTAGTGGGTTACCATGATCTTCACTTTAGAATTAATTATACATTGTGCATTATTTACATTAATTATGAACATGTATATCAGTGGTTTTTTGGGCCAGCGCCCCCCTACCCATTATCCGGGTCCCTCACCGCCCCCCATCAAATAAATCGTAGTCTAATTGTCCTCACTGAATATTAAAGTTGATTATTATTATTTTGTGTTTATAATGAGGACTGTAATTCAAATGTATGGGGTCATTGTGATTTTTAGGAAATTACTTTATTTCAAGGATGCATTGAATTGATCAAAAAAGACAGTGAAGTACTTTTTTACAGTAAATTATTTTAAAATAAGTGTAATAACCTTAATTTACAGAGTTTTTAAGCATGTTGGTGGTTTTCATTGCTACAGCTTCAGTGTTGTTGAGATGCAGATATATCTTGTTGCCCCAAATTTAAAAAGACTAAATAAAAATGACACAGTGGACATTATTTTGGTGAGTAAATACCACATTTACACATGCAAATGGAATATTTCATAGATTTTGTGAGAATATTTCGAAGTTTACTTAAAATAAATAAATAAATAAATAAGTACAACCCTAATTCTAGAAAAGTTGGGACATTTTGTAAAATGATAAAATCTGTGATTTGTTCATTCTATTTAACTTTTATTTGATTGGCAAAAGTACAAAGAAAAGTTTTCACTGACCAACTTAAATGTATTTTGTAAATATAAACATTTATTTATAAAATATGTATTTATTTATTGTTGCGATTTTAGCTCAAAGGGAAATGTATATAAATAATTACAATTAATTATGATTAATTACAATTACTTATATCAGCTGCCAGTAGTAACTGTAGCAGAATCAATTTTCCATCAACTAATCTGTTCGCTCAGCGAACATCCAGTATAATCTTTATATCAACTCTAAGAAATGATATTTTCTTGGCCACAGAAAATAACTTTCTTAAAGTACCATTGCATTAGAGCAAGTAGCTCGAATCGGAATCGTAAAGGGACATTAATTTGCTAGGCAGAATCAGAATCAAAACTCATGTAATTTGTGCACAATAGTTTATTAACGAAGAACTAACACATAACTAATCTAAACAAACAAACATGAAATCACTCATACATGGGGGAATGGTCAGTGAGAAGCAGTTAGAGAGAGACAGAAGAATGAAGCTATGAAAAGAGTCAGTTAACCACCTGCTGTGAAACCATCAGTGCTGTCTACAGCTTATACTAAACCTCTGTTTGTTTAGTTAAATGTACGATACTTGCATTGCCTTGGTCGTTGAACAAGTGTCCAAATGCAGTCTCTGGTGAAGGTCTTGATGGTTGGAGCAGTGGTGGTTTTGGAATCGTGATCATGTTCTTCTGGGTCCGAAGAGTGATGAACTCCAAAGATGTTCTGACTCGATGGTGACTGGGAGTTTCATCCCATGTGAAAAGTGAAGAAAAACCAAGAGCTGAGAGGGACCCAGCTGAAGTCCTGTGATCTTTGTGGAATGGAAAGACAAGGCCGCAAGGCCTGGCACACACTTAGGGAAGTCCTGAAGGGTTCTAGCTCATCTTCTTAGGTTCTCCAAGAACCACTGACTGGCTGAGGCGAGTCATGAAGATGAATTCCAGGTTTGAGTGGAACTGTCTGGCTCTTTGTGGTCGAGAGCCACAGCTCTGTATGTTGGGCCTGTCGGGCCCGCCGGGCACGCCCTGTGCCGGCTCAGGCTCCCCGTGGGTTCCTCCACACAGGCAGCAATCAGAAGATGTTGCAGACGAAGGAGAAAGTGAGAAGAGTGAAGAAGAAGGAAGAACTAGGGAGAAGGTCAACCGTTTGCCTTTAAGCTCTCTGGAGGCTGCGCCTCCAGGAGGTCCGCGAACCAATGGTAACTTTCGCCTTTGAAGGGAAAGTTTACGACTCTTTGTCTGTGAGCATGGTATTTTGCATATGTAATTCGATTGGGTGTTGATGCAAAAACTACTAAGGTTTCTTAAAACACTAACATGTTGCAAAGGTATCAACATCTAATTTACACCATCTTTTAGATCATTAAAATACGAACTCAAAGAGTCCAAGCATGACATAGGTGGGTTATACTACTAGTCATCTATCATAATACATGCATAAAACAGTAGAAAGACAAATACGAATACAACAGACAAAAATTAAAATACAATGCAGTAATACTGTACACAATAACCTGGGCTATGTGTGATAGGAAGGTCAAAGAAAGGTTTGTCTGTGAATGAATAGGAAAGAGTCTATCTCTATAGGCATTGTGTCTTTCCTATGGCAAATGTAGCATGGGCAGATGTGCATTCCTTGAAGCAATAAAACCTCTTATCAGATAGTTACCGTGGCAACTAAGCCCTTTTGGGGTGTTAGTTGCTTTGGGGGGTTGTCTTCAAAACTCCAGCATATAGCTGGCCTGTTGTGTTTAAAGACTATTTGTTAAATGTAACAATTAATGTATGTCTGATTGGTCCAGACGCTACATTATTTATTTGAAGTATGTATCGTACTCCAAAAAAGTTGGGACAGAGGCAAAATAAAAGTGAAAAGGTTATAGAATAACCAAATAAACTGCTTTGAAACACAGCAAGCAGGTGAATTGGTAATAGGTGAGGGTATCATGTTTGGCTATAAATGGAGCTTCTCAGTCTTCACAAGCAAAGCTGGATCATGGCTAAAAATTTGTTTATATTAACAAAATAAAGTTGGCCAGTGAAAACAATGGATTTTTTCTTTGTACTTACATCAATTAAAAAAAAAGTTAAAGAGAACAAATGGCATATTCTTAATTTTGTGGCATTTCACAAAACGCCTCAACTTTTAATTGGGGTTGTAGAAAGATGGGAAACATATGCTCCTCATTTTCAAAACAGTGACTATTTTAGTGTTGTCCTGATTTATATATTTGTTATTCAATTAAATTTCAAATCTTGCTTTTTTGTCAGTGTGTTGTGCCAGCTATAATAATAACAAGAAATGGTAAGCAACAATAAGCATAATTTCTGAAAGATCATGTGACACTGAAAGCTGTAGTAATATACTATAGCTTAGCATGAGAAGAAAACACATTTTAAAATATATTCAAATAGAATTTTTTTTTTTTTCAAATGGTAGATTTACTGTTTTTACTGTAGGCTGTTTTTTTTTAAACAAACAAATGCAACCTTTTTTATGAACCCATTAACAAATCATACTGACCTTTTTTAATGGTAGTGTATATTATAGGCTATATTTTATTTATAATATATAGGCCCGTTTTAAAAGCATGTATCTTAACCCCCAAAACAGTCATTGAATGGCACATGACATTCATCACATTTTTGACTTATCATATGAAGTATCATTATCATTAGAAGCAAAAAAGGAGCAAAAACGTGGATATAAATTAGGCTGTATTTGTGAGCTTTTAATAAACTCTTTAGAAATTCGGTATTCAAACCAACCGCAGCCAATCAGCAAACAAAAAGTATTAATATTAATTTTTCTAAACAAGAAAAAACATCTCTTGCTTCATCGTGTCTAAATGCGTGCTATTGTTTTGACGCAGCAGCTGCGCTACAGAAGTACTGAAGTCGTTGGTAAGGAAATGATACACCGTCAAGTCTAGGAGCGGGATTATTGGTGTAAACTAGCAGCGAACACCACTACTACACAGGCCGCGAACAGCGCGACACGTTGTGTTAAAGCACACAGATCCCGTTATAATCTGTCGTTCAGTAACAACTGAGCGCCAGCGCTACAGTAAACGGATTCCGCGTTCTGTTTCTGCCTGCGGGACTCCACGCGCCTGTGCTACCGACAAGTTGATATAGAAAGTGCGCTTTGATGTATCCAGTGTAGAGACCGCGTTAGGATGTGGCAGACCATTTTCTTTTGCAAGTTTCAGCTCATACATCTTTGGTGTAAACTCGTCTTGACCAAACGCCCCCCCAGGAACAGCTCAACGCCCCCCTTTCAAAAATATTGCTTCCAGCGCCCCCCGATGCTGTCCGAACGCCCCTTGGGGGGCAGTACTGCCCCCGTTGAGAAACACTAATGTATATAGTAGTTCTTAGTAGTTCTCTGGGAGATATGAAAAAAAAAGTTACTGATTAGCTAATAGTGAACTACCACGTTCAACTAAGCGCTATTACTGATTTGTTAATTTCTTGTTTCTTGTTAGTCAATATTAGTTACTAGAATGTTAATAGTGCATTAGTCATTTGTTCCTGTGTAGTTATTCATGAATGACGGAACTGTATTCTAAAGTGTTACCCATAATATTAACACTACTATCGTAATATTTTGTAATACACAAGTATTATACTTACCAAGACAGCACTATTTCTATACAGTAAAGGTTTGTGTGAAGTATAAGGAATGACTGTAACGCCCTGTCCTAGATGAAATACTGGAGTGTGTCCATGATGAACACTGATGCAAGCTTCACAGCAGGGCCATATCTATACACTGAAAATAAGACTTAACTCCAAAGAGAACTGAAAGGGTGAAGGGCGCCGTCTTGGAGAGGGCCTGAGATTGTGTCCTAATCACTTACATGCAGCAGGAGTCGGGCTTCCATGGCCTCCTTACAGGTGATGAAATATGGTTTCATTAGCAATATATCCTGCCGTAATTTCTGAAGTACAAGAATGATAAGAACATTACTTTAGATTGCTTTCTACTGAATGCTGTTTCAGCAAATGCACTGTTCATATTAACCAGCTTTACAAATAAAAAATAAAGGTTTAAGCTGTCACAATTTATTTATTTATTTTTTATAAATTATCACTTCTATAGACTGTAATTGTTGCATTACTAAATTATTAGTTGCAGTCAAGAAAGTCAAAACCTCAGAATTGAACAGGTCATTATTTTACCCTTTGCTTTTTGATACTTACTCTGATCTCCACCAGCTCCTCCACAAAGTTGAAGAGAAGAGGGTTGATCTCCTTCAGTTTGAGCACAGGCCTGGACATCATCAGAGCAAGATAGCGCATTGATGTACGACACACCTGAACACATCAACACACATACCACAATCAGTCTTAAGTCATGAGTCACTATCAAACTGATAGAATTCACATTTTTGGGTGAACTATCCCTTTAAGGATCAATTCTCACTGTAGCAAATTAGCTCAAAGGGAGATATAAATAAATAATTACAATATAATTACAATTAATCATAATTAATTATAATTATTTTATAATGAATTGTATAATTAATTATTATTATACAATTCATTATATCAGCTGTAGCAGAACTAATATTACTGTAACTGTATCAAAATTAATATTACAATCAACTAATCTGTTCATCCAGTGAACATTCAGTGTAAATACATATCAAATCCAAGAAATGATTTTCGTGGCCAAAGAAAATAACGTTCTTACAGTACCAATGCCTTAGACCATGTAGCAAGATAGGCTTGTTCAACTGACTTTGATTTAAAGCAGTGACAGAATCAGAAACTTGTGTAATTTGCTTTTTTGTATCTTTTATAAGAAAACAGACACAACCATAGGTATTTATTCAATACAGTAGCTAAATTAATGAAAAATAAAGGATTTAACAGGTACAGACATCCCCTAATTTACTGGGGACGCACAAATTAGTGCACTCTCAGGGCTGGGTTGCGGCTGGAAGGGCATCTGGCGTAAAACGTGCCAAATCGACTGTGCGGATCACTCCGCTGTGGCGACCCCTGATAAAGGGAGCAAGCCGAAGGAGAGAAAGAGAGAGAGACATTCCCCAATTTCTTTTCTTCTACCAAAGAGAAAAATATGCTGAATAAATAAGTTTTGATGTATGGTTTGTTAGAACAATGTTTGGCCAAGATACAACTATTTCAATATCTGGAATCTGAGGGTGGCAAAAAAAAAATCGAAATATTGAGAAAATTGTCTTTAAAGTTGAAGTTCTTAGCAATATTACTAATCAAAGTTTTAATATACTTATGATAGGAAATTTACAAAATATCTTCATGGAACATGATCTTTACTTAATATCCTACAGATATTTGACATAAAAGAAAAATTGATAATTTTGACCAAACAAAGTATTGTTGGTTATTGCTACAAAATATACCTGTGTGACTTACGACTAGTTTTGTGGTCCAGGGTCACATATATATATATATATATATGAGGGATACGCATCTTCATAACTGAGGCTGATGCAATACTCTAACGGAGCGAGGGAGACGTGAAGCGGGTGGATCCAAATGCAATGCTTTATTGACTTTAGATAAAGACATGGTCAAAAACAGGCAGGGTCAGACATCGGCAAACAGGTATGTAAAGAAAGACAGAAGAGTAGTCCGTAAGGCAGGCGAGGGTTGGTGAACAGCGAACGTAATCCAGGGGGCTAGGCAAAAGGGTAATCCGATAAACAAGTGAGAGATCCACAGGGCAGGCAGCGAAACAGACAAGACGAGATAACTAGGCGAGAATACAAAAACTCAGGAAACTAGACGAAACTAGGGAACTGGGAAACTAGGAAACAAGGGAATGGCTCTGTAAGGATCGTTAACACTAGGAGAGTGCTATACGCAACATACACAATACACAATCCACAATCCAATGCAATACTCGGCTGTAACAGGATGGGCTGAGAGTTCATTGATGGCCTTCATAGCCATGACAGGACGGGCAGAGAGTTCAACGACGGCCCCCATAGCCGTGACAGGAAGGGCAGACAGATCATACATGGCCTCCATGGCCGGAACAGAACAGACAGGGCGTTCACAGCTGACGTCCCTGGCTGTGGCAGGCAGGCCTGAGAGATCATAGGTGGCTTCCATTGCCAGAAAAGAATGAGCAGGGGGATCATACACAGTCTCCGTGGCTGGTTCAGGACAGGGTGAGAGTTCATAAACAGCCTTCGTGGCCGGTTCAGGACTAGTCATGAGTTCACAGGCTGGGAGTGTGTCGCTGGGGCTACCACCGTGCAGGGAGCTAGAGCAGACGTCCCCGTTTCGTGAGGTTCCACAGCTTCAGCCGCCACCTTTGGAGAAACTGCGGTGAGCATCACAGCCGCTGAGGATGCCGCAGCAGACGCTGCCACCTCCAGAGGCTCTGCAGTGTAAGCCCCCACCTCTGGAGACTCAGTGGTGGTATATCAGACACACCATAAAGCGATTCCCATTACGGGAAGCGCTCTAGACAAGGAAAACAGTTCATGAGTGGGAGGGGTGAGGTGAGTAGGTTTGGGGATACCGGCTGAGCGTGCAGACACCAGCGGTGCATCCCTCAAGCTGTATACCAGACTGGGGTTATGATGAACTGACGTTGATGAACTGGGAGTAGCAGACGGGATGTGATGTGACTCTGGGCAATCAGACATGACGTGACGAGGCTCTGGGAGGTCAGACGAGACATGAAGTGACTCTGGACGGTCAGCTGAGACATGAAGTGACTCTGGACGGTCAGCTGAGACATGACTTGACCCAGGAACAACATCAGTAACTTGACTTGGCTCATGAAGATCAGCTGTGACTTGACTTGGCTCATGAAGATCAGTTGTGGCTTTACTTGACTCATGAAGATCAGCTGAGATTTGACTTGGCTCATGGAGATCAGCTGTGACTTGACTTGACTCAGGAACAACAGCTGTAACTTGACTTGACTCGGGAACAACAGCTGTAACTTGACTGGACTCTGGAACAACAGCTGTAACTTGACTGGACACAGGAAGAGCAGCTCTGATTTGACTTGACTCAGGAAACACAGCTGTGACTTGACTTGACACAGGAAGAGCAGCTCTCACTTGACTTGACTCAGGAAACACAGCTATAACTTGACTTGACACGGGAAGAGCAGCTCTGATTTAACTTGACTCAGAAAACACAGCTGTAACTTGACTTGACACGGGAAAAGCAGCTCTGACTTGACTTGACTCAGGAAACACAGCCGTGATTTGACTTGACACAGGGATGGCAGCAGTGACATGACGGAGCCTTGTTTTTCACCGCCATTTTGTGAACGGGCTCCGCTGTTGCCAAAATTGTGTTAGTGCACTCCGGTGCAGTCGCCATCTCACAAGCAGGTTTCAACACTGGAGTAGTGATCATTATGCTAGAGTGTCCTGGAGCTTGCGATTGACTAAATTTGAGGCCGTCCCAACCGCAATGTTGCGTTCCTCGTCCGCGACACCCACAGTCAAAAAAGAACACACAGACAACAAAGCATAGTCCAAAAATTGGACTATGAGTGATGAAAGCGGACCCTCGTGTTTGAGCACAGAACTGAGAGGTTGATTAACGCCTTCGCAGAAAATTTCTATGAAAATACAGTCAGGGATATCTGAATAGTTTGCTATGGCCAAAAACTCGCAAACATGTTGCTCAAGTGATCCTAGATAATTGCAGATCAGTCTCGAATCTCCCTTTTCTGTCTAAAATACTAGTAAAGGCAGTATCCTCACAACTATATTCCTTCTTAGAGAAAAGTGGTATCTGTGAGGATTTTCAGTGAGGATATAGACTGTATCGTGCTCTCTCAGTTACAAATGACCTGCTGTTATCATCCAATCATGGTTTTATCTCTTAATTAGTGCTACTGGAACTTAGCTAGGGATTTGATACTATGACCACAATATTTTTGAATAGACTAGAAAATTATGTTGGCATTTGTGGAATTGCATTGGCATAGTTCAAATTGTACTTATCTGTAAAATGTTTTCTTTATAATGGTTTGTTATCAGAGGAAAACACTTAACATGAATGCACTTTGCATTCATATCCAGGGCTGCTTGCTTGCATATAGTTTGTATCATCAGTATACTAAGTTTAGCCTTTTAATATTACTTTGTTAATGCATTAAGCCATGTTAAGTTTTTCGGTAACACTTTCTATGAAGCCCCTCTTTTTACATAAATTATAATGGTATTTCTAAGGCATTATAATGAATGCATAATGCATTATAAATACCTTATAATATCTTATATCATCTCATGAATAATCATAACAACAATTATAATACATTATAATACTTCCGTATTAGTAGACTTAGGTTAAGGTTAGGCTAGGTAGCAGGTTCACATACTTGCAAAGTTACTTAGAATCAATTATTATACTAATAATAATAATTACTGCTAGCTGATATGCAGTACCATCAAAATAATCAAACTGATAATACAATTGTGTCATATTACACATTCATCTGATCTGATACCTGATCTTATGGCTCTTTGAGAAATACCACTGATCACGCCACATCAATTTGGCAACAGTGCCACCTATTGGTCAAAAGTGATAAACCATCCATTAACCATCAATAATTAAATTTCAAAAAATGCTAATAACTTCTGATTAAATAAGTCTATTGTAACTAAACTGGATTCTTGGGTCATGCAGAGAACATACCAATTTTGCCATAGTTGGCTGAACTTCCTGTCTGCCATTTTGATTTTCTTTTAAAACCTACTTTTTCAAACTCCCCCTAGACTGTTTGTCTCATTTTTACCAAATTTGAGTCAAATCATCTTCAGACTGTGCTGACAAAAAATTATGGATTTCATGTCGATAGACGAAACCGTTTTCATACAGCGCCGCAACAAATTGGAGACATGATGCGCAAAAGGACTCTGAGGCTGTCTCTGCAGAGCTTTGACGCACTGATGCCATATTTTATTTGTGCCATTGCCACCTCACACTGACCACACCACATAAATTTTGTAACAGCAGCATCTACTGGTGAACAGTGATACATCTTTCAATCATAGTAATAGTGATTATATTTGTATTTTTCTCATTGATGCAATTCCTGCTTGCAGCTGTATTTCTAATTGAAATAAACACTGTTTTATGATTGTTAATACTGTAAAGCTTTTTGGTTTTAATTTGTTTGTATAAAGTGCTACATACTGTAAATGCATGTGATGTGACTTTACTTGACTGAAGCACTGAATACCAGAGCTCATGCAAACATATCCAAATCGTTATGATCGGATGCTTTCTTGTTTTTTTTAGTGCTGTCATTTTTTAACTCTGCAGAGCTGCGGAGTTTGAGACCTCTGATCTAAACACTGCTCTCAGCAACGTAGGCAGCATTGAGATTTTGCTAACATTATACCCCTTAATGAACAATGAAAAAGAACTTCGCTGTGAGTATATCTGGCCTTTATGTAGATATTAGATCACATAATTGCTCACAAGGAGTCAATGTTATTGTACCTTACGGGGCTCAAACTCCCAGTTGTGTATGACTCTAGCTGGAATAATGGCTGTGTCATTCCAGTGGCAGCTGCTGCAGTAATACTGACCCGTATAATCACACTGCCGTGCCTCATTAGGAACACCCCCTACACAACACAAGACAACATTATACAACTTATGCAACCGAATTCCAAATATCAAAATTATCTCACAATGTTTCCCTATTATACAGCAATCATACAACTCTGAATCTAACACTTCTGACAATAACTACATAAAGAATTTATTACGCAAAAACAAAACAAAATTAAACAAACAAACAAACAAACAAACAAAAAACAAAAATCCCCATATGAAAATTAACCATAGTTTTATTATAGTAACAGTGTGGCAACCATGTGTTTTTGGGGTATTGATTACAATTTGTATAACCACAGTTTTACTACAAATATCATGATTAAGTATGGTTAGTATAGCAAAACAACTGTTAATTTATGGGAACCATGGTTTAACTATATATTATTTGTAGTAATTTTACTACAAAATGGTTTTACTTGGTGTAATGGTTTATTTTCGTAACGGTTTACATTTCTGTCATCATCAGAGACAAAGATAAATGTTGGAAAAGCAATAGAAGATGTGATGCTTGTTTGGAAAGAGACTTACGTAGAGAGATAGGTGCCCGACACTCCACACATCTGTAGTCCTGTTTGTCTAGACCGACCTCAGGACAGATGCTGAGTTCATACTCAGACTGATGGCTGACCTTTGACCTCACACATGGTTTGCTGATAAGATTCATGCACTTGCTATGGCAACGGTAATAACAACCTGGAACCAGAAATAAAAGCAATTTATAATAGTTCTGAAACTAAACTAAAAAGTCTCAGTGAGATCTGAATCCATCCATTCTCTAAACAACTTGTATGTGAGGAGAGTAACTTGTATGTAGGCAGCCAGTACTATATACTGCAGGGTGAAGGCAGGGAAACACCTTTAAAGGATGACCAGTCCATCAGAGAAAGATCTAAACGTTTTTAAGCAATTAAAAAATAATACTCCATTGTAACCAAGTGTCAGATTGAAGAGTCTGAACTGTGAATTACTTCACTGTAGATTTGTCTAAAGTCTTGTGAACAGCGTACCACAAATGACACTATAGAAATGTCAAGACATAGTCAAGTTATAAATATTAGTATACAAGTACATATATATATATACACTAGATAATAAATAAATATATTAACCTGATATTAACCTGCCACATTCTCAAAAAAGTATTTTTTCTTTTACTGACCATATTTCATACCTGATGAATGTACAGTTTTAAATGAGTTTGACTGATAAACACCCTTACGAAAATTAACCATGGTTTTGCAATAGTAAAAGTGCCATGTTTTTTTCGATTTTTGCCATTTGTATAACAACACTTTTACTACAAATAGCCTACCATCATTAAACTATAGACAGTGTAGTAAAACCAGTGTAGAGTTAATTTGTTTGTGTGCATTGGTGCTCTTATTCCAAGTCCATACTGCTTATTCCATAGTTTGAAATGGCTGAATGAATGTGCGGTAACTGCCTTATTTAACAAAGTTAAATATTTAAATAGTTTTTAACAGTAACACGCTGACAGTGCAACTATTGAATATACATATTTTGGCATTAGGCTACATACAGTGAAACGATGACAGAATATGACACAGAATAGTGACTAACATATTTAATACAGGTAAATACAGGTTCATTATGATCTTATTTATCATCTCACAAAGTGCAGCATCACGATTAGGTGACTATATAGCACTGACACCCTGTGGTGAACAATCACGTATGATTACCAGCCACTGCTTTCTCAGATCGGTTTATGTACACATTTGTGCTGTCGAACTGTTGTATAAACGCAATATCACACGAGTAGACTTGAGATATGGCTGTATATCGGCATGCTGTGATTACCTGCGGCCTCATGCCTATGGCCGAATCACAGCCGTGCCGATATACAGCCATATCTCAAGTCTACTCATGTGATATTGCTCATATATATGTAGGGAAGATGTACTATGTTAATATGTTGTGTGAGCCTCCATTACAGGGATGAAGCTGTTGTTAGCCAAGGTAAAAAGGGTTATCCCGTTCTCTATAAAATCTGTTTTATTTATTTACTTATATTAGCCATCCATGCCAGTTAAGAAATATATTGTTGTTTAGATCTTCATTAATGTATATGTGTGATTATTTTTGGTGAATGGTTTCTTATTTGTAATGTGTTGAGCTTTAACTGAGTATTTTTGGGTTTTATTCTTTGTATTTTGTATACTTCTAACATTTATATTTATCTGTAACATGTTGAAGCCATTGTGTTGGGTTGTGCCGATAGACGATAGTATAGATATCGCCTGTTGCTGATGCCTTTGATAATAACAAGACGATTATTATTATTATCTGTCTTAAGTAGACTAGGCGCCTAACTCTAGTGATGCAGTGCAGAGAGCCGTTTGTGGAGCGCTTCAGAAATTTGCCATGAGGTGGCTGGTATAAACACAAAGGCACAAATCACGGTGAGCGGGAGGGGGTCTTTCAGGTGGAAAGCTTGCAATCTGTAATTGCGTGCAGTTGCTGAGGCTCGCGAAAGCTTGCAATTGCTTTCTTATGCGCGCTGTTTTTCCGGTTTTGCTTTCACTTTTGGAATCGATCCTGTTTAGCAAGCAGGGGAGAGAATGTAAAAGGGAGGCACAGTAGGCCTAACTCGTTTTGGGGCCCCCCTTCGCGCCGTAGACGTGTGCAGTGTAAATAAGGGGTAAGAAATGTATTCATCATACAGTGCTGTAAATATTGTATTCACATATGGTACCAGGAGTGTTCTTTAAAGTGCATAAACTCGGCTAGATTAGACTAGGCTAGTCAGTGATGATGTTCTTTGATAACGTAGGCTAAATGTTCTTTGCTCATTTTCTGTAGCTGCTTTTAGAATAACTAAGGAAACGTAAGCATTTGTAACCTACAATGTTTCTATTAAATTGTTATCATGTTAAACACAAATTAAGTCATAGTGAAAACATTAGGGGCCGTTCACGTCGCGCCTGAAAATGTGTGGAAAACGCTAGGCGCGCCACTTTCTCCTTCTTTCTGCCTAGAAAAACCGCGTGCGCATCGCGACCGTGTCGCTTCCGTTATGAGCGCGGCTGCCGCACGCCTACATTTGAACTTGAGTGCGCAAAAGATGCGATATGTGAACGGCCCCTTAGGTTATCATGTTAAACACAAATTAAGTCATAGTGAAAACATTAGGAGCCGTTCACATATCACGCCTAAAAACGTGTGGAAAACGCTAGGTGCGCTGATTTCTCTTCTTTCCAAAGCGCTCTGTAGCTTGCGCTTCCGTGGGTCTGCCCAACCATGACCCAAACTCTCAATGAAGACGCGGAAGTTTCATCAAAGGACAAACGGATTTCTAGCACTTAAAAATCGCTTGCTGTAGCTCTGCTACTACATTTAAATATGGCTATCCCTGTACAGCTATGATCAGCTGTTTCTCCATCTTGGCTGAGCTTTCAATGTTGTTATGGGAAAGGATGAAGCTAATTGGTTGGTTCTTGTCACATGACCCGCGGTGCGCTTGCGACATTTAGAAAACTCTGAGATGTTTTCATCTCGATGCGGCGCGGACGCGTCTGAAAAAACCTAGCGCGTCACACCGCGTGCGCATCGCGACCGTGTTGCTTCCGTTATGAGCGCGGCTGCGCGCATTTGGAATAACGAACTTGAGCGCGCAAAAGACCTGATATGTGAACGGCTCCTTATGTTGGTTTATTTGATGGCAATGGACAATGTTTTTCTTATTGAATTAATCAGCTTTTTCAACAAATCGGTGGATAAAAATAATTCAATGATTTACTCATTTACACCGTCAAATGCTTTGTTACTGAATTAATTAGTCATTTTAATGAATCGGTTGAATCTTAATGACTCACTCATTAACAGTCACTTACTGCCACCTACTGGTGGTTTTAATCTCACATTTTGACAATTTTTTTTTTCATATTTCAAATGATTTCAAATATACGGAGCCCCTTAAGGGACATGGTGGTGAAAAAAAACAGAGTGAGTGAAAAAAAATTCAGGGTGGGAGGAAAAATATTTTTCATATTTTTTTGCGTTCTCTCGCAAAACATTTGCGTTTCCTCGAGAAACTTTGCGTTCTCTCGCAAAACTTTTGCGTTCTCTCGCAAAGATTTTTGCGTTCCCTCGCAAAACTTTGCGTTCCTTCGCAAAACTTTGCGTTCTCTCGCAAAACTTTTGCGTTCTCTCGCAAAGATTTTTGCGTTCCCTCGCAAACTTTTTGCGTTCTCTCGCAAAACCAGTTGAGTTCGGACAAACACTTTCTGTTAACTTTACAGTTTGTAGTGGTTCCTAGCTTGCACCTTCGCAATTGAGCGATTCATAGAGTTTGATTTTGAACTTGGACTCAAGTAGGCTATTATATAAATACATCAAGGCACGATTTTGGGACATTCTAAAATGTAAAACACTCTAGGACCAAATTCCGTACACACCTTATATACCAGAATAGCTCAGTATATAAACGTAACCCGCTAAATTGCACGTTAAGCGTATCCCCATAGAAAGGAAACTTAACGGGCTAAAGGCCGAATTCGGTATACAGTTTGTTAATGAATTTTAAATGTAGGAAAGCAGGTAAGCCCCGAATATGAACAGAAAGCTCTAAATTGCATGTTAAGCCTTTTCCTCCCATAAAGAAAACACGGCTTTATGAAGACGTTGATTAAAAAAAAAGACCAAATATGGAATTATTACAAATATATTCTATGTACCTGCAAGCAGATGAGCCCAGAATATGAGCTCATAGAAAACCGCGCTTAACTTGGCTTAATATAAGAAGACAGTGATATAAAAAGCCAACATTTTATATTTTATTAAAAATAGGCAATTAATGAAGTAATCCATTTAGCCAGTGGTTCTCAGACGTTCTACAGTGGCGTACCCCCTACAGCATTTAACATTCTTCTGACTACCCCCACCGCAGTCACCTTTTCCGTTACAATATTTTCCCCCTTAAATTGATTTACATTTTTCTAGCCTTATCAACTGTATGCCCTGCATATCATATTCTTAACATTTCATTAAGTATAGTAATATAATAAATAAAGCAATAAATAATGGAAAAACGAAGAGATACTTGTAGATTCAAACTAAATCGCCAGTAGGTGGCGGCATGTCACTGTCTTAATTAGCAAGGCGTCGCGTCATTCATTCATTCATTCAATAACTAAGCAAATGGTTGTAGTTATGAATGGGTTATTAATCACGGACTCTCCGAATGGTTCAAAGCTGCAGATTAATTCAGCAACGAAACATCGCTGTTGCTTGGAGACACACCGGTTCTGTTGCGGATTTCGTTGGAACTATTATTATTTCGTTAAATATAACAAACATCATGTGTTTAAAATGTAGGCTACATTTAAAATGTCACTTAATATTACCCTTTTTGTTGAACTGCTATATAAAATTAATGTTGCATTTACAGTCGTTTGGATATTGCATTCTCCTATTTTAAACATGAAAAACAATAACTCGCACAGGCTATTTTTCTGTATGGAAGAGAGTTTTTATATTTCAGCTATTTGATCGCGCCGGCGGCTCGCAGCCTGTTCAGAATCACTCAAACAGATACAAAGTTACACTAGTCAATTTAAATAGCCTGTATTAGTCTGTGCCGTACAGCGTGAGCACCGGTCCAATCCACTGCGGCACATTTTTGTTCACTATGATTTTTTCATGTCGATATTGGAACGTACGAAGCCCGGTTAATTTAATGGTTTAGCAGCAAATACATTGCGAATATGGAAACATTTGGATTTGTGCTGAAGAAGAGTGATACGTGAGCCCATACTTTGAGTTTCGCTTTAAATTATTTCTTTTGGTTTATTTAGAGCTAAATAAGCTTATACCTGTTATTATATACTGCATTATATTATATTTATTCATTAAAAATGAATAAGTTACAGTTTTTTGGTTTTGGTTTTTGGTCTGTTCTGAATACGGTTAAATTTAAAGGATTTGCTGTGGAGTGCGGGGAACTAAAATAGCCTAGGCTATATGTGTTTATAAGGTTGGTATTATAACACGCTGTAGGCCTGCTGGTATTATTTCTGAATAAAATGGGACTAATAGGCTACGTGACTTATTTGTTTTATTTTTCCTTTCAAAAACGTAATTTTTTTTTTTTTTAAACAAGCAGCAAACAAATTAACCATGGTTACTATACTTAAACCATTGTAACTACAAATACCGTCTTAATTCGTCCATTAGCTTCCCTTAAGCGTTTTCTGTATCCTAAAGGTTTTCAGTGGGGAGAAAAGACATTAGCAAGTTGCATTTATGACTGCTTTATTAAGAGTAATGCTAAGGGTATTAATATTAAAATATTTATTAGTATGAATAGCATTATTAATACCGCATTGGGCCTCCGCTGTCACTGTTTTAGTACATTAATCCACATTAAGCGTTTTAGAATGTTCCAAAATCGTGCCTTAAACTATAAGCAATTAAATGACTGTATTTCTATAATAGGCCACTTGAGTTCAAGTTCAGTATAAAACTCTTATGAACCGCTCCGTTGTGAACATACTGAGCTAAGTAAACAGGAAGTGTTTGTCCGAACTCAACCGGTTTTGCGAGAGAACGCAAAAGTTTTGCGAGGGAAGGCAAAGTTTTGCGAGGGAACGCAAAAGTTTTGCGAGAGAACGCAAAGTTTCTCGAGGGAACGCAAATGTTTTGCGAGAGAACGCAAAAAAATCTGAAAAATATTTTTCCTCCCACCCTGAATTTTTTTTCACTCACTCTGATTTTTTTCACCACCATGTCCCTTAAGGGGCTCCATACTAATATCATTATTCAATGCTAAATGTTAAAAACAAAACATTAGGCCTATTTATGCATCTGTAAATGCAGTTTAAATGCATCCATGTCCCCACACATTAAACTGTGTAAATACATCTAAATGCTATTTCAGATGCAGATTCCAGAAATTTTTTCTTATGTTAGAATGAAAGAAACTAAGTACCGGATGAAGTGCTTCTTATTCTTACCCAAAAATACAAAATGGAAAAAAAGGTTACACTTTATTTTGATAGTCCACTTTAGACATTCTACTAACTATAAGTTACTTTGCAACTACATGTAAACTAATTCTCATTAATTTGCAACTACATGTCTACTAACTCTCAGAGCAGACTGTTAGGTTAGGTTTAGGGTCAGTAGAAGACATATACTTGCAAAGTTTAGAAGAGTGTTAGAAGATATTAAACAGTCTACTAATACTGTAATGACTAGTTGACATGCAGTTGCAAAGTTACTTACTGTTAGTAGAATGTCTAAAGTGGACTATCAAAATAAAGTGTTACCAGAAAAAAAGAGTTAAAACTGAAAACAATCTTGCTTTTCAAACTGTGTACGAACATTTTAAATGTGGTTATTTGCTTCTTTTCAATTTTGCATTTACTTGTACTTTTACTTTTTAATACTTAACTACGTTTAAGATGCTTTACATGCTGTTATGGTCACCCCAAACGTAGTCCAATGCGTTTGCTTCCATTTCTCATTAAGGAGAGATAATGAGATGATATATATATGTACACACACACACACACACCCCTATTGGTATGCATTTTTTGGCTGAAATATGCCTTGACATTTCAAAATTCGCACAAAGCTCCATTTTGCAGACAGTTCAGTGCGCAAGCCTTTTAAAGTAATGTTATACTCCTTTGTCTGTCAGAGACACGTTCAGAATCAGCACATGATCACTGCCTAGTGGGCTTTGTTTTCAAGTGCTCAACTCCTGGCATTCGCTGTTATTCTGTTGGCGGTTATCAAACAGAGTTGCATTACTGCGGGTGCCCCCTTCTGGACTGAGAGTGAATTGCCTGTATTTGTTGTAAGGCCTCATGCACCCAACCGAGATGCCCGTACTGTGACGGTTTGGTACAAAATACATGTATCGTTACACCCCTAATATATATATATATATATATATATATATATATATACATCAGAGGTCACGTTAACCAAAAAATTTTTTTTATCAGTGACGGAAAAATCTGGAGGCCATCCAGCATTTTGAAGGATTACACTGAGGGTGATCTATTGTAAATTGTAGCTGTAATTCCCACCCCTGTCCAATTGGTGGTGAGTGCGCTCCAATGTAGCAGCAGAGCACTGGATCCAGAGCAAAAACGGAACTATCACAAATGTTTTCCTATGCATTTGATTATGCACAAACGAGTACCCAGAAGCTACAATGATCTATCATGCCACATTAAAGAGCACCAAGATGATATCTATTGCTTGAATTTCCTAATGAAATGGACAGATTTTGAAATCTGAGAGTTTTTTTTTAATATCAAAAGTGACACAAAGCCTAGCCTATTGCTCTTTTTGGAAGGAAGACGCATTCATTCATCAACTGAAAACAGCATAGACCAAAAGATCGATTGTGATATAAGAATCGATTTTGCCTCATTAAAATGAGAATCTATAAAAATAGGGAAATCTATTGTTTTTTTGTTTACCCAGCCCTAGCGTATTTTGTTGTTTTTAAACATTGCGCTGTCGCTAAGGCTCGGAATATTGCACACTTATCAAATAGACTACATTCATATGGATGTTTATGGAATTTATAGTTCTACCATGCTTTATTAGTATTCCTTCAGTTAGATTAGGTTATCAAGACATTTGGGTTTGTGCTTCAAAATTAATAAGTGAGTATTGTGATATAACTTGTTTTGTGTCCAAAAAACCATTGCCAACTAAGTTACCCACTAGAAAGGAATGGTTTGTCCCATTCTCGCATAATTTTCACAGTATGATGATTTCCTCTAGAGGCACATGGATGAAACACTAGAAGTTATGTTCTCTCTCTTTCCCCTAATATTGGTTAAACTAGCAAACCTGTTGACTGTCAACAGTGTTACACAAGTATTATTGCTGCAAATTTTAACAAGACAATTTAACTAAAACTTGTGTTTTGTTTACGAAAATATATTTCTAAACATATCATATGCTCACTAGCTCTAGGCTTCCATGTTGAGTATAGGCCCCACTGGGAATTTTATGAGCTGCTGAATAATTTTTTTTGGGTACTAGTTTGGAATGGCAGTAAATAGTGATTAAATTATATTTGTTTTTAATATAATTTGTTGCATTGGGTTCAGTTGAGATGGTCTGACCTGTGCAGGTGTACCAGGTCTGAATGAGACCCCATATGATGGTGCTACACTTGTCACACATCTGTTTGACACTCTTGCTCTTCTCCTTTGAGAAGCGATGCTCTAATAGAACCTGCAGGTTGGGCTCATCTTCCTCTGGGTCCTGTTTATATCCAACACAACAGTAAAACACAAAATTCAACAATTTATTTATACAGTTTACTACTAGCAAAATATTTGGACACTTACTGAATTTGTTTCTCACCAACAAAAATGTTTTGATCTAACTCAGGAACCCTGATTTACCCTGGTGAATGCACAAACAGAGCAGGTACCCTGATACATATTCTATACAACAGTGGAGTGTTTCAGAGAAACACTTAAACATGTACAGTACCATGCTAATGTATTTATATACTTTTTATGATGATTACATTGTAAATCTATAAAAGTAAATGTGTACATCCCATTTTAATTAACATATACATTTTGATAGGGGAAAGACAATAAACAATTTAGATCAACTTTAGATCAACTGAAATAAATGTATTATATTAGTAAAAATACTGTATTGTTATTTAAGGCCTATTTTCACTTTGTTCAACATTTATTATTCAAACGAATAATTGTCTGCAAATTTTGATGGGTAGTGCAAACCTTTAGTTCCTGTAGTTTGAGCCGAAGGTGGATTAGTTTGACTACTGTGTCCTTCTGTTTCTCTGAATGTTCTGGAAGTTCCAGGATCAGTCTCTTGCACTCAGCTATGGCCTGTTTCAGCTGCTCTATGTCAGATGCCACAAACGAACCCTGTGCAAACATCCACACATTTCAGTGCTTCAAATAATAGGATAAGCAACTCATGCTGAAGCACTTACTTTAATGAAAGGTTTCAATGCATGAAGAGATAGTTCACCCAAAAATGTCAATTCTGTCACATAATGCTGTTCCAAACCTGTATGACTTTCTTCCGTGGAACGCAAAAAAATATATTTTGAAGAATGTTTCACCTATATGTTTTGTCTATACAAAGAAAGTCAGGGTTCAAGTTCCAAAAAGGACATAAATATTAATATAAATGCAGGACTAAAGATTTTAAAGATAAAAGATTTTAACATACTAAAGATGAAAAAATAATATACAAAGACTAGAAAATTATTTTAAGAATCTGAATAATTAATAAAAAATTAAGAACATTTTTTTTCAAAGTGACAGTAGTATTCAGGCAAGACAAATACTACAATATTAAATAAAGTAATTAAATACTCAATTTCTTCTATTTCCGACTAGAAGTTATTCAGTCAAGAGCAATGAGTGATTTTCTATTTTCTTTTGTACTTTGATTAACATTAAAGACACAGTATATGTTGGGCTGCTGTACCTTTGAAGGAGTCATGAAATTGAGAACTAAAATGTTTTTGGTATTTACACACAAATGGAAATGCAGTGCACTTCTGCTACAAGTTTAAGAACTAAAATCACTAGAGGGAGAGTTAAGCACTAGAGGGACGCAGCGTTAAGTTCTCTAGAATGGGAATGTCTCAGGTTACCCATGTAACCATGGTTTCCAGACAGGGAACGAGACACTGCGTCCCCCTTGCCATGCCTTCGGCCTACCTGCTTATGTCTCCTTTTGACAGCTGAACTGGTGACGTATTCAACAGGTGCCCTTTTAATCCCCCGGGCACCTGCCTATGAAGTCACCGTGAACCAATAAATTGGCTTTGTTTCACACATGCTTCAGAAACACGCAGAGAGCGTTCCCAAAAGTCTCTATTAGAGGGACACAGCATCCTGTTCCCTCTTGGGGAACCATGGTTACATGGGTAACCCGAGACGTTGAGTTTGAAGAGAAAAATGTTGATATTGTTATTTTTTGTACATGTCTATATTAATTTTCTTTGCCTCCTGTAAAAAACAAACAAACAAACAAACAAAAAAAAACACACAAATCACAGACTTCTGTGACACAGACAAATATTTAAATATGCACTTTAAAAATTAACTTTATTCACTTTTATTAAGGCACTGCTATTTATTTGAACACAACTGTACATGGTGTTTTCATCACCTATGATGAAAGTATTAGTGAGATTGCAAAATTCACATTGCAACAAGAAGATCATTGCACTGTGTGTGCTCAGTAGACATGACTGTTTAGACACAGTGTAATGCAGCAACAAGAGCAGTTTTAAATATAATGATATAATTAACACTTTTCACGACTGGTTCATCTTGGTGATTGTTATAGCAACAGTAGAGTTCCATATAATGCTCATTTCATATGCAAAGATGTTAGCAAATCATAAGAGTGGGCATTTATACTTAAGTCTCACCGAAAGACATGTCCTTTCCAATGAAACGTTCAAATCAGAGTGGTAAAGTCAGGGTAGAAAAGGACCATTTATATTTAAAGGGGTCATGAACTGCCTTTGTTTTTTTATTTTGTACTGTTCTCTGAGGGCCACTTATAATGTTATCTATATTTTTACATCAAAAACACAATTCAAAAGATATAGGCTATTTTCTGCCCTGTTTTTAACCCTCCTCTGCAGAACACTCTGTTTGAATAGGCATGGCGGATTTTAAACTCCAATGTAAACACCCACTGCTATGACTGGCCAACAGCATACATTCATTCCTCACAGATAGACGACACTGTGATTTAGGTTAAAGACGCATAAATAACTCAATACATATGAAATGATCTGTAAGAAGAGACAAAGCAATAGTTACCACGTCATGAAGACAGTTACTAACACTTTTGTGGCAACATCGCTGTCAATTCCTATGTAGTCTGCAAAGCATTGTAATTTAGCTTCAATCTTTTTGAAAATCCCACATCGAATTGTGGAAGTTTTTAAATGAATCTGCAGTAAAATAAAGTGACTGACTTCTTACTGAGGTCTTACAAAGTCTGGAACTTCTTTAAAAATACTTCAAAAAACTACTTATACTTCATCCACTTTTTCCTAACATTGGGATCAGAAGGAAGGCAATACACAGACTGTTGTTTCCACAAATTGGTATGGAAGAGCATCTTGTTGTATTCAAAGCGATCTTTATTGTTTGGTTTCTGCATAGACCTGCATGTTTATTACCATGTTAGTATTACCATTTAATATTTTAATTAGGGCCCGAGCACTGCAGTGTGAGGACCCTATTGGAATTGCTCCGATTATTAGGGCCCGAGCACTGCAGTGCGTATAGTATACACTGCAGTCAGTATACATCTGATATGGGTTTCAGAAGTGGGTGTGGCAAAATGGCTCGATAGCGCCACCTATAAAATTTCAACGGAGTGTGCCTCGAGCTACGTTTCACGTACATGTACGAAACTCGGTACACACATGTAACACACCAATACCTACAAAAAAAGTCTTTTGGCACAACATCCGAAACCCAACAGGAAGTCCGTTACATTGAATTTCATTTACGATTTGTGTGCAGTTTTTGCCATTTTCAGGCCTTGTACTTTAACGAACTCCTCCTACAGTTTTAATCCGATCATCTTCAAATTTGCTGAGTGTTATCATAAGGCCTTTGTGACGCTAAATTGCGAAGATCTTGAGGGGCGTGTCCGTGGCGGCCTGACAAATTTCCATGTTTCGCCATGAAAAAGCAAAACAGTAAAATAAGCCATTGAGTGCTAAACTTGCTAAAAACATGCTCAAACATGCTAGCAACACTTACTAAGTACTAAAGCATGTTGTTAAAGCCATGAAACAGGAAGTTGTTGTAATTCATGCAAACAATGTCCAATCTGCCCCAAGCTGTGTGGCAGTTTAGGGAAATAACCTACCTGTAAATGGCGCATCATAGACGTGAGGATATCTGACAGATAGATGAAAACAGTTTAAAACAGACTCCTGCACTGATGCTGTTTGGTAAACGCGCATCAACAGTAGGCTGCTTAACAGGACACCCGACCCGTTATCCGACAGCAGCACATTCTGTACCCGACTCGGCCCATTTGACATAGCCTAGACGACCTAGTGACCTGAACCGCCTCTACTTATTCAATCTAAAGCATCAGTAAGGCAAAATTATTAATTTTCTCATGTAAAGCAAACGATTAAACAAAAAAAAAAAAAAATAGGCATTTAAATTTGGTGCTTTGTAGAAAAACAGACAAGCAGCGCAACAGAAAAAAGATGAGAACGAGCACCCATTCTGTAAACAATAAAACTTTTGCCTACATCGTTTTGAACAACACGTTTATAATTCTTCATAAATAAAAAGAACATCTGAATATGCATTGTTGCCTAAATGTGATTGTCTCTGCAGTGTATACGTTCTAAAACATATAAAATAAAGTTATATAGGCTACAGAAAGAGAGCAACGAGCGCTCCCTAAGCTGCCCTTCACTTCAGCTGCAGCACGAATCCAATAGTGCACAACACTGTGAATCGAAAGGCTCTGCCATTATTATTGAATTTAATTAGCTCCAGTTATGCGCGTTTTGTTCACGGGAAAGTAAGCAAGACATGACAGTTGCAGTATCATGATTTTGGTTAAATAAGATAAAATATCCAATATATACAAATTACATTTATTTCCGAATTAAATAACACATATTTACTGCTTTTAATTATGATAATGTAAGCACAAATTGTGTAGATTTATGGAGTAAAAATGCTTGACTGCTTGTATACTTTTACCACCTAATCAAGCTCAGCATGCTTTAATTTTGTGTCACTAGACGTTTGTGTCATAAGGTTAAATTAAGTTGTTGGTCTGCTCTTAAACTGAACAATCTAAACTAAAACTAACAAAATTATTAATGAAACTAATAAAAACAACATTAAATTTTACTGCAAATTTCAAAAAATAAAATTTCGCTTTAAAATAAAAGCAAAACTATAATAACCTTGCATCGAACCCAGGAGGTTAATAGAGGATAGTAAGAATGTGAGAGCCTTAGATACGGCTTTGGATGCGACTAGCCCAGGGAGTCCTGTACATTGTTCGGTTCCGGTAACTTCGCCTTTGCAGCAGTGAAACTGGGTGACTGTGAGACTACATAGTTGCAGGTCAAAACACTGCTCTTCTGTTCCAGTCAGAACATCAAACAGGTTCTTCCCACTCAGTGATGCACCCACTGAGAAACCTGATGAAAGTGCTCTAGTTATTGGTGATTCTATTGTACGTAACGTGAAAATAGAGACGCCAGCCACCATAGTACTGGGATCAGCATTTATAGACATTCTGAACTCTATTGGGGTTTGACAACACGTGTCAGGACCTACTCATTGTCAAAATCATACTCTAGACTTAATACTGTCACATGGAATAGATGTTAATGTCGTCGAAATTCTGCAGCAAAGCGATGATATCTCAGATCATTATCTAGTCTTGTGTATACTCCAGAAAACTGTAAATTCAACTCCAAATTACAAGTATAGTGGAACCATCACTTCTACTACTAAAGACTGCTTTGTAAGTAGTCTTCCTGACTCATCTGAATTCCTCAGCATGTCCAATAGCTCAGAAAAACTTGATGATGTAACAGAAACTATTGACTCTCTCTTTTCTAGCGCTCCTTTGTGCCTAAGGAAGATTAAGGAAAACAGTCCGACCCCGTGGTATAATGAGCACACTCATGCCCTAAAGAGAGCAGCCCAGAAAATGGAGTGCAGCTGGAGGAAAACAAAACTAGAGGTTTTTCATACCGCCTGGCGTGAATGTACCCTATCCTATAGAAAAGCGTTAAAAACGGCAAGATCTGATTACTTTTCGATTCTTTTAGAAGAAAACAAACATAACCCTAGGTATTTATTCAGTTAACGAAAATAAAGAGCCAACAGGCGTTGATTTTGCCCCTCAGCATAGCAGTAATGACTTTATGAACTACTTTACTTCCAAGATCGATACTATTAGAGATAAATTCATTACATTACATTCATTAAAGTGAACTAGCTATACCTAATAGAATATGGGAGACATTCCTCCTGTTCCAACACCAACCAATTCTCCCCCACCGGAGTAAAATCTATCCATGAAGTCAAGGCCCTAGGTTTGCAGCCCAATAATAGTAAAGAAAATTAGGTAGGTCAAGCCCTCCCTGTATTTTGGGTTTACATAGGTGGTGTTATCCTATGGGCTTTATAGTTCCAGACAAAGGGAACCAGGATAGAGTCCAGCTATTTGAAAAAAGATTCGGGCAGAAATACAGGGATGTTCTGGACTAAATACAAAAATCGAAGGAGAAATATCATCTTAATCGAGTTTACTCTGCCCAGAAGAGACATAGGAAGTGTTCTCCAGAAATTGATCACGGATTTAAGTTTAGACAACAGGGGCTGAAAATTGGCCTTAACTAAGTTAGAAAACTTTTTTGTCACCTAAATCCCTAGGTATGTGAATTGTTCTGAAGCAATCTTAAAGGGCAAATGCTGAAGCCAAGAAGAATCTTCAATATTGACTGGCATCAACACACTCTTTTCCCAATTAATTTTATATCCGGCAAATGTACCATAATAATTAATCAAATTAAGGATATTTGGAATGCTACTCTTGGGCATAGAAATAAATCAAATTAAATCATCTGCATATAACGCCATATTATCAGTACTTCTAGTTTTATAGCCTTTAAATTCCACTATGTGTTCTAATAGCCTCAGCTAAAGACTCATTCGCTAATGTAAACAAAAGTGGTGACAGTGAACACCCCTGTCTTGTACCCCTGTGTAATTCAAAACGAGAAGACAGTGTTCGATTTGTGAGAATTCTTGCACACAGACTAGAGTACAACAATTTAATCCATGAAATGAAATTATCTCCAAGATTAAACTTCTTCAATATGGCAAATAGGTAAGGCCACTCAATTTGATTGAATGCCTTCTCTGCATCCAATGACAGAATAGCTAGATCTTGCTGCAAGCCTCTGAAAGAGTAAATTATGTTAAAAAGATGCCTAAGATTAGAGGAAGAGTTACGATCTGGTATGAAGCCATTTTGATCTGGATACACCAGGTTTCTAATTACTGTGTTTATTCTGCATGCCAAAGTTTTTGCCAGAATTTTTTGATCCGAATTTAAGAGTGAGATCGGTCTATAAGAACCAAGTTCCTCTGGGTTTCTTCGTTTTTTTGGGACTACAGTAATAATTGCCTCATTTAGGGAAGACGGCAGAGACTGATCTATAAATGCCTGTTTATAAACCCTATATAAATAAGGTGATAGTAATTTGTTGCAAGCCTTACAGAATTCATTACAAAATCCATCTGGACCAGGAGTTTTACATCCTTTAAGAGATTTTATGGTACCTGATATTTCTTTAACAGTAATTTCTGCACTTAACTCCTCAACTTGCTCTTGATTTAATGAGGGTAGATTCTGTTGGTCTAGAAACTGAGCAATTAGTGTAGGATCTATATTTCCTTTAGACGTATACAGTGTCTCATAAAACTTTTGAAACCTACGATTTATATCTTTAGAAGAAGTAAGAATTTCACCTGTGTCTGATTTAATTTTGTATATTGCTCATTCAGATGCCGTTTTACTAAGTTGTCGAGCTAAAAGTTTTTGAGGTTTATCACCAAATTCGAAGTATTTTTGTTTCACATACCGAAAGGATTTTGAAATTTTAGAAGAGAGCATTTCATTCAATTTATATTTATTTAAGGAACCTCCCTTTTCTGTCAAAGATAATAGAAAAGGTAGTATCCTCACAATTATGTTCCTTCCTACAGAAAAATGGTATCTGTGAGGATTTCAAGTCAGGTTTTAGACCGTATCATAGTATTGAGACTGTTCTTATTAGAGTTACAAATGCTCTTGTCATCCGATCGTGGTTGTATGTCTCTGTTACTGCTACTGGATCTTAGTGCTGCGTTCGACACTGTTGACCACAACATTCTCTTGAACAGACTTGAAAATTATGTTGTCATTAGTGGTAGTGCATTGGCATGGTTTAAATTGTACTTATCTGACCGCCATCAATTCGTGGCAGTGAATAAAGAGGTATCATATCAATCACAAGTGCAGTATGGAGTACCTCAAGGTTCAGTACTAGGGCCATTACTTTTTACGCTTTACATGTTATCCTTGGGAGATATCATCAGCGAAACATACCAATTTGAAAAACTAACGGATTGTATAGTTGAGATAAAAAAAAACTGGATGAGTAATTTCTTACTGCTAAATTCTGAAAAAACAGAGGTGCTAATTATTGGACCTAAAACCTCAGCGTGTAATAACCTAAAACACTGTCTAATACTTGATGGCTGATCTGTCAATTCTTTATCATCAGTTGGGAACCTAGGTGTGCTATTTGATAGCAATCTTTCCTTCGAAAGCCACATCTTTAGCATTTGCAAAACCGCATTTTTCAGTCTCAAAAACATATCTAAATTACGACCTATGCTCTCAATTTCAAATGCAGAAATGAAGTTTAGATTACTGTAATACTTTATTGGGTGGTTGTTCTACACGTTTAATAAACAAACTCCAGCTGAACCACAATGCAGCAGCTAGAGTCCTTACTAGAACCAGAAAGTATGACCATACCAGTTCTGTCAACACTGCACTGGCTCCCTATTAAACATTGTATAGATTTTAAAATCTTGCTAATTACTTATAAAGCCCTGAAAGTTTTAGCTGCTCAGTACCTAAACGAGCTCTTATCACATTATAGTCCCTCACGTTCGCTGCGTTCTCAAAACTGGCAATTTGATAATACCTAGAATATCAAAATCAACTGGGGGCAGCAGATCATTTTCTTATTTAGCGCCCAAACTCTGGAACAATCTACCTAACACTGTTCGGGATGCAGACACACTCTGTCAGTTTAAATCTAGATTAAAGACCCATCTCTTTAACCTGGCTCACACATAACACATTAACACTTTTCTAAAATTCTAATCCGTTAAAGGACTGTTAGGCTGCATTAATTTAGGTCAGCCGGAACCGGGAACACTTCCCATAACACCTGATGTACTCGTGCATCGTAAGAAGAATGGCATCTACGCTAATATTAATCTGTTTCTTTCTTATTCCTAGGTCACCTTAACCACCAGATCCGGTCTGTATCCAGATCAGATGATCACTGCAGTCCCCCCGGATCCAGTCCGTACCCAGCCCACACGGTGGATCGGCATCTAGAGATGACCTCTGCAGCCCTGAATGTCAGCGGAGACCACGTCAACTAGATGAGCCCCAGAGACGGATCCTCAGTGAAGACCTCGTCACCTAGATGGCCATCGGCACAAGACCACAGGAACCAGATGAGTCCTTTACGTCTGGCCAGAGGAGAACTGGCCCCCCCGACTGAGCCTGGTTTCTCCCAAGGCTCCATTCTGTCACCGATGGAGTTTTGGTTCCTTGCTGCTGTCGCCTCTGGCTTGCTTGGTTGGGGACACTTAATTTTCAAACGATATCGTATTCTATTTGAACTGAACTGAGCTGAATGATGGCATCACTGAATTCAGTGATGAACTGCCTTTAACTGGAAATTGAGTGTTTACTGTTGCCCTTGCATTATTGATGTACTATTTCCTATTTAATACTGTACAGCCGCTTTGTCACAATTCTGTATTGTTAAAAGCGGTATATAAATAAAGGTGACTTGACTTGACATACCAATTCATTGGCAGTGTGCTGAGGCACAGGCCAGATCTTGGCTTTCAGTGCATATGGTGACTTTGACCAAGTTTCCATAGCGTCAGCACAAGGAAGACTCTTCATGTTGTGAGAAGAGTGAAGGACCCAGAGGCGAAGGCTGGGAAAAGCAAACAGAAGTCTTTATTCGTTCTTGGCAACGATAGTAATAATATTAACACAGGCTGTCTGCCGTCTACTTCCACTTCTGTAGCGCAGAACAGGGAAAATACAGGAACAAAAAGTCACAGTCTCAGCTGGAGCGCGCAGACTCCGGCAGCGCAGCAAGGGGGGATTCCTCAGCAGGTACGAGTAAGCCAGCGGTGGGAGTCCCGGGAATGATGAGGCGCCGAAAGCGCAAAACGGGATGACTGGGCAGACAAAGAAGACTCTAGACAGTTACTTGCAATACGACAGGACCGGACAATAAACACGAGAGGACTAGACTTGACTTGACACGACTAAACTTATCTTGCAACAGGTAGAGGGTCTCAGAGAGACGGCGTTCAGACATATAGAGTAATAATCTGGCAGTAAAGCCCAGAAACAAACAGGTAGAAATAGAGAGGGTAATCAGGGCATAGTGGGGATCAGGTGCCGTAGCAATCAGCGCAAACCCAGATTGCGATAGCCGACAGCTGGGGGAGAGAGAGGGAGGGAGAGATGACATAGAAAGAAGAGGCTAGATGACGAGAGTCAAACCCGGCTCCTAACAGTACCCCTCCCCCGAGGAGCGCCTCCGGGCGCTCCCAAGGCCGAGGACTGACGCGAGCGAAGGAAATCATCGATGAGCGAGCGGTCCAGGATGTCACGGGCCGGAATCCAGCTTCTCTCCTCCGGACCGTATCCCTCCCAATCGACCAAATACTGAAAGCCCCTTCCCCGAGGGCGGACAGCCAACAACTTCCTGACCTTAAAGACAGAGGGGTTCTCGACAATGACAGGGGGGGAGGGAGGGGAAGGACGGGAGGGAGGGCGGATGACAGGTTTGATACAAGAGACGTGGAAAACTGGGTGAACTCGACGTAAATAATTGGGAAGTCTTAGACGTACCGCTACCGGATTGAGGACCTTGACAATAGAAAATGGACCGATAAACTTGGGTGCAAGTTTGCGCGACGGCGGTTGAAGAGGCAAATTACGAGTGGACAACCAGACTCTCTGACCACAGACATAACGAGGGGCTCGGGAACGGTGGCGGTTGGCGGCACGGCGAGTGCGCTTTCTAGTTTGACATAAAGCCTGCCGCACCTTCCTTCAAGTACGTCGACAACGACTGATTAGGGCTTGGACGGAGGGTACGGAAGCCTCTACCTCCTGAGAGGAGAACACCGGAGGTTGATAACCGAGACACGCATGAAAGGGGGAGAGGCCAGTAGCGGATGATGGCAAGGAGTTATAAGCATATTCGGCCCATCGAAGATTCTCGCACCAAGAGGCGGGGTTATGGGCTGCAAGAGTACGGAGCAGGTGCCCGAGAATTTGATTGACGCGTTCGGCTTGACCATTAGTTTGTGGGTGAAAGCCTGACGACAGACTGACCGTAGCCCCAATCTGTCGGCAGAATTCCCTCCAAAATTGGGAGATAAATTGTGGACCTCTGTCAGAGACGATATCGGAGGGTAAACCGTGAATCTTAAAGACGTGGTCAAAAACCGTAAGAGCGGTCTCTTTAGCAGACGGGAGTTTAGGTAGAGGAATAAAATGGGCTGCTTTCGAGAAACGGTCAATAACGGTAAGAATTACCATATTGCCTGCCGAGGATGGCAGCCCTGAGATGAAATCTAGCGCGATGTGCGACCACGGACGGGACGGAATGGGTAGGGGGCGAAGCAGACCGGCAGGAGGAGAATTACTAGACTTAGACTGAGCACAGACTGGACACGAGGCAACGTAGCGGTGTACATCACGGACGATGGCAGGCCACCAAAAACGTTGGCGGACTGAGGTCAGGGTACCCCTAACTCCGGGGTGAACGGCTAACCGAGAAGCATGACTCCAACGAAGTACCGCTGAACGCACAGACTCGGGAACGAATAACTTGCCCTCCGGGCAATCGTGAGGGATAGTGACGTGAGAGAGAGCTCTTTTGACCTGTTGCTCGATTCCCCAGACCACTGCCCTAACCACACGGCCCTTAGGCAGGATAGACTCTAAGGGTGGGGGGTCATCTGGTGATTCGAACTGACGGGAGAGCGCGTCGGGTTTAGTGTTCTTGGAACCGGGTCTAAAAGAAATAGTAAAATTGAACCGGTCGAAAAATAAGGCCCAGCGTGCCTGTCTGGCGTTTAATCTCTTCGCCGAGCGGATATAGGCGAGGTTGCGATGATCTGTCCAGACTAAGAATGGGAGAGCCGCACCTTCAAGCCAGTGTCGCCATTCACCGAGTGCTAAACGGATGGCCAGGAGTTCGCGGTTGCCAACATCATAATTGCGCTCGGCTGGCGAGAGACGATGGGAGAAAAATGCGCACGGATGAATCCGGTTGTCCAGCGGAGAACGTTGGGACAACACGGCGCCCACACCGACATTCGACGCGTCGACTTCGACAATAAACTGACGTGTGGTGTCGGGGTAATCAAGATAGGTGCGGAGGAGAATAATTTCTTAAGCTTATCGAAAGCCTCCTGGGCCGACTCGGACCAGACAAAACGAGTCTGAGTAGAGGTGAGGGCGGTCAGGGGTGCGGCTACTTGACTGAAGTTTCGTATAAAGCGCCGGTAAAAGTTTGCAAATCCCAGAAATCTCTGGAGGGCAGTACGGGAATCAGGAATGGGCCAATCGATCACGGCACGCACCTTCGCTAAATCCATACTAATGCCATCGGCAGACACGACATGGCCCAAAAAAGTTACCGACTTGACATGAAAGACACATTTCTCGGCCTTTACAAAGAGGCGATTCTCCAGCAGACGTTGTAATACACGATGCACATGCTGGACATGATCAGAGACGGAAGGCGAGAAAATCAGTATGTCGTCCAAATAGACAAAGACGAAAATATTAAGCATATCCCTCAGGACATCATTTACGAGCGCTTGAAAGACAGAGGGCGCGTTAGCCAAACCGAAGGGAAGAACCCGGTATTCAAAGTGACCGAGCGGGGTATTGAAAGCCGTTTTCCATTCGTCTCCCTCCTTTATGCGTACTAGATGGTAAGCGTTACGGAGGTCTAGCTTAGTAAAGATCTTTGCTCCCTAAAAAATCTCAAAGGCTGACGACATAAGTGGCAATGGGTAACGGTTCTTGACAGTTATGTCGTTCAAGCCCAGATAATCAATGCAGGGACGCAAAGAGCCATCCTTCTTGGCCACAAAAAATAACCCCGCGCCGGCGGGAGACGAAGAGGGAACGATAGTACCAGCGGCTAGCAATTCGGAGAGATATTTTTCTAGCGCTTCACGTTCAGGGTTGGACAGGGAATACAGTTTACCTCGCGGAGGCGTGCTACCAGGAATGAGATCAATACTGCAATCGTATGGTCGGTGAGGAGGGAGAGAAGCGGCCCGGGACCGGCTGAACACTGCCCGCAGATCGTGATACTCCCTCAGGACACCAGAAAGGTCATCAAGCTCCTCCTGAAATACAGAAACAGAAGACACAGCAGGTACAGCTCCTCCTGACTAGACACTTGACATGACACGACAAATGACACAAGAAAGAATGGTTCCCTTAACCCAATTTATCTGAGGATTATGCTGAGTTAACCATGGGTGACACAAAACAAATTGGGGTAAGAGGGGAGCGAAAAACTAAAAAGGTAATAGTCTCTTGATGGTTGCCAGAAATGGTAAGACTAACCGGGATGGTGACACGGAGGATCTTAGACAAGACGCTCCCATCCAGAGCGTAAACAGGGAGAGGATCTACCAGTTCTTGAAGGGGGAGGAGAGCCCGTGCTGGAGAGCCCAATCCTCATCAATGAAATTGACCTCGGCTCCCGAGTTAATGAGGGCAGAGCAGGAACGGGAAGATCCTTCGAAAAACAACAAAGCTGGAAAGGTGGTGCGAGGAGAATTAGCTGGGGAGAAGGTAGTCACACTCGCCCGTACTCCCCGATCTACGGACGAGCTCTGTCTTTTACTGGACACTGGATAGCGAAGTGTCCCTCAGCGCCACAGTAGAGACACAGCCTGTGATGAATTCTGCGTTGGCGCTCGGCCCCAGAGATGCAAAGGCTGCCCAGTTGCATAGGCTCAGGATCGGTCCTCGGCGTGGCTGAGGAAGAAGAGGTTGGGATGGGCTGGAGAGGCGGGACAGGTACACGAGCGCGGCGGCGCCACTCAAAACGCTTGTCAAGGCGGATAGCCAACTCCACCATCTGATCCAGACTAGACGGCACATCGCGAGAGAGAATCTCCTCCCTGACCTCCTCCGTCAAACCCTCCAGGAAACGCGCCGTGAGAGCTGGCTCATTCCACTCGCAAGTGGCGGCCAGGGTGCGAAATTCAATCGCGTAGTCAGCCGCGGACCGCTTTCCCTGGCGAAGAGATGAGAGCAGACGAGAAGCCTCCTGGCCGAAGACAGAGCGGTCGAACACCTTTATCATCTCCTCCTTAAAAAGAGAAAAATGTTCACAAAAAACAGCCTCCATCTCCCACACTGCCGCTCCCCAGTCACGAGCTCGTCCAGAAAGGAGAGAAATGACGAAAGCGACCTTAGCGCGATCCGCCGCATAGGTGGCAGGCTGTAGAGAAAAAACCACTTCACATTGAGTAAGAAAAGCACGGCACTGTGTGGGCTGACCTGAGTAGCAGGGAGGATTGTTAATCCGAGGCTCTGAATGAAAACGGGGTGGTATGACGGTTGGTTCAGAGCGCAGGGACTGCAGCTGGTTGGTCAATTCAGTTACTTGGGCTGACAACCCCTCCACGGCATACCTGGCGGCGGAGAGCTCCTCCTGGTGTCGCCCCAGCATGGCACCCTGAAGTTCGACAGCGGAGCGAATGGGGGTCTCCTTCGCTGGATCCATGATATGGCCAGATTATTCTGTTGTGAGAAGAGTGAAGGACCCAGAGGCGAAGGCCGGGAAAAGCAAACAGAAGTCTTTATTCGTTCTTGGCAACGATAGTAATAATATTAACACAGGCTGTCTGCCGTCTACTTCCACTTCTGTAGCGCAGAACAGGGAAAATACAGGAACAAAAAGTCACAGTCTCAGCTGGAGCGCGCAGACTCCGGCAGCGCAGCAAGGGGGGATTCCTCAGCAGGTACGAGTAAGCCAGCGGTGGGAGTCCCCGGGAATGATGAGGCGCCGAAGGCGCAAAACGGGATGACTGGGCAGACAAAGAAGACTCTAGACAGTTACTTGCAATACGACAGGACCGGACAATAAACACGAGAGGACTAGACTTGACTTGACACGACTAAACTTATCTTGCAACAGGTAGAGGGTCTCAGAGAGACGGCGTTCAGACATATAGAGTAATAATCTGGCAGTAAAGCCCAGAAACAAACAGGTAGAAATAGAGAGGGTAATCAGGGCATAGTGGGGATCAGGTGCCGTAGCAATCAGCGCGAACCCAGATTGCGATAGCCGACAGCTGGGGGAGAGAGAGGGAGGGAGAGATGACATAGAAAGAAGAGGCTAGATGACGAGAGTCAAACCCGGCTCGTAACACTTCAAAGTCTTTGCTCTCTACAAACTCAGACTCTGTGAAGAACTTTGTTGTGCATCACCATGCAACCCAGCAACTGGCACACAAGTCTACAGGCAAGTCTGGGCAACTTCAGCAATCCATTCACCACTAGAGTGGTTTTGGAGATGCTACCGTTAAGCAATCAGCACCACATGGATTCTCTCCTGCAAGCCAAGTGACACAGGAAAATCTGCCCACAGTGGCAACTTAACAAAAGTACAATAATCTTCAAACTCATGCTCAAGTGGTGCAAATCTTACTAAGCAACCAACCTAAGTTTAAATTGTTGTGAAAATTTGTCCAAAATCGGCTCAGATGGTCTTCAGATTAAGCTGCACAGAACTGATTAAACAAATGTTTGATACTTGCTATGATTTGTAATGGCTGGACAAATCAGATTATTATTTGCTATATTCAAAAAATAATCCATCTGAACCCTCACCCAACAACTGAACTGGGTGCGGGGATGTCTATGAACAACCCCCCCCCGTTGGCCGGTGTTTTTTTATGGCAGCAAGGACACCTTAACTAGACAAAAAAAGCTTCTATGGACTAAAAGAATGCAGTAAGAGTCTCCCTCTTGCATATTTCCCACTAAAACAAACACATACTGCCCACTGAAAAGGAATTGTGTTATTAATTGGTAGACAAATCTTGTTATGAGTGAACATGCATATACCCAGGACATTGTGTGTATTATTACTGTTTTTGTATATTATCTTTTGTATGGTATACTGTTCTATGAATGCCTTATGATAGAATTATTAGATATTGGTATTTCTACCATGTTTGATATCAAAATATACATTAATCACAAGAGTGATACCACGTTTAGGTAAGGAAATGATAGCAATGATACTGATAACCCTTCTTTAATCCACTATCCACTGGACCACATCCTCATAACATGTATTGTATGCTTGATATATTAATCAGATCATAAAGGCACACAAAACTGCCTGCTCACTCTGACTATGCAAATAAGCCAGCTTTCAAATAAAGGAAAATTTTCCACTTGAAATTAACACCTTTTTCATTGTTTAACGGGGTCATATATATAAGATATATAAGATTTCATGTTTTCCTTTGTCTTTGGAGTGTTACAAGCTATTTGTGCATATATTTATTTAATAAAATAAATTTAAGTAAATTTTATTATGCTGTAGTATTGTTGCAGCTACTGCCATGTCATGGAGATGTGGTGTGTTTCGATGCGAAAGTGAAAATCCTTAGTTTGGCCTTCCAAATGAGTACACAACTGGAAATCAGTAGTTAAGTTGTATTTATCATTGTTGTATCATTGTTCCAGAACAGTACAACCCAGCATGCACAACGCAACATGTAAAAAGACATTCATAATCAGTAATTATGTCCCCACTGGATGCAACAAATGACTCATTTATAATGGGTTTTATTGTTTTTGTATTGTTGTCTCGTCACACCACAACATGGTAAGGGGTGTAAGATTTCTGTCACAGGCTTGAGGTATTCGGCCAATCACAACGAACAGGATAGCTGGCCAATCAGAGCATACTGCGCTTTTCACAAGGATGAGCTTTGTAAAAATCGATGCATTTCAGAAAGACAGGGCTGAGAGGAGCAACATTGAAATTTCAACTTTTTTAAACCTTGAACTGCGTAAACACATTGCATTACACCAAATACACAAAATAATGTTCTTTTTTAGCAACATCATATGACCTTGTAGCTGTACAGAGCTTACAAAACGGTGTTGATGGTTTCTGCTCAGGTGGTTAATAAACTCCTTTCCATAGCTTCATTCTCTGGGTTCTAATGGTCATATTCATTCAATTCTACTCCCCTTTCCCCCATGTATGTACAGTATGTATGTGTGATAGGGTTGTAACGATATACCGGTATGACGGTCTATCACCGTTTGAATGTGCATGGTTATCATATCGCAAGTATTTGCATATCTACTGGTTAAAAAAAAACAAAAAAAAACAGCACATACGCGACTTATTTTCGCTTGGCTGCTTCACTCTGCATTCACTTGGCTGTGCTTACACGCATGTACACACATTTAAATCTGTAGAATGGGAATTCTTCGGATATATATATATCTATACAAAAAAAACTAACGTGGGGTTGTCCTTAAGGACAGATCCAAATTGCAAAAAATGTGGACGCAAAGTGGCTGCAAAAGCAGGCAATACATCTGATATGTTTGATCATATTCGCAGATAAAGGTATGTCACATAAGTTATAAATTAAGGGTGTATTGATCGTGCAGCCCAAACCGTAAGGCCTAGAGAGCTGAAACTTGGTCAGAAGGTAGTAGTCCTCCTCGCTACTCAGGCGCAAAGAACCGGCCCAATCGGCCTAAAGGTGGCGCTACAGCGCAAAAAAAAAGCTAACTTTTTTTTTTACATTTTTGGCCCTAGCTCGTACATTTTTTTTGTCGTAGACTCAAAAACTTTACATCGTTGCAATCCTTGGGTCAATACGCACAAAAAGTGCACTGGCGCAGATTTTTCGTACGAAGCCCGGTTTTTCCGCAAAATGGCGTTATGTCCGAAACCTACTTTTGCGAACTAGTCCTAGGTTTTTCGCCCGATCGGAACCAAACCAGTGCAGAAATGTTCTCTGGACACTGAATATCAATAATTATCAAAAAAAAGTTGAAATTTTGACTCACGGTCGAATAGGAATGCCAAAAAGTTTATGGTAACATTAGCCAATTTTTACATTTGGCTATAACTTTTGAATGGAATGAGATATCTTCACCAAACTCGGTACACATGTGTATAAGCTCAATCTTTGGTCAAATAAAAAAAATTGCACAGCTCTGCCACTTGGTGGCGCTATAAAGCCTGAAAAAACATAAAAATGACTATAACTATGCAATCGTTAGTCCGATCGACCTGAAAATTGGTATGCAGTGTCTCTGTCCAATGTGCCATAAGGGTCTATGAGGACATTGGCGTATCTCAAAAAACATGGCCGCCATCGGCCAATGAAGTTTGAGCACCCATTAGACAAGGTTAACGAGGCCGATCGGAACGAAACTCACTGGGCATGTTCGACTCATGGCCCTAAAGGTCTGTAAGAATTTTGAAAGAAATCGGCCACTAGTTGGCGCTAACGAGTTTTTTGCCTCTGTAACGTGCCTCACTCACGTGGTGTTTCACACATCCACACAATATGCATATCATTTGATAGATCTCCACATGCTGAGCAACTTTGCCTCAAGAACCATTGCTGTCAATCAAATCATTCATTAATTATTCACAAATATGTGAAAAACCTACTTTTGCGAACTAGTCCTAGGTTTTTCGCTCAATCTCGATCAAACCACTGCAGCGCAGTTCTCCAGACTCTCTAGATCAATAATTATCAAAAAAATGTGGAATTTTGTCCTTTGGGTAGCTATAACGGGGTCATTTAGAAAAGGGGCGTGGCCACATATACCCAAAAGCCTATAAAACCTAAACAAAAACTCAAAACTTTACAAAAGTTGGAGAAAACATGTGTCAGATGACTCTTAAGAAGCATGTAAAATTTCATGGAGATCGGACCATAGGTGGCGCTATGACAGTTAAAAAGGCTTCAAAAACACAAAATTTCAAAAGTAAATTGCCTTAAATTGCTATAACATGCTCATATAATCACAGAAACACTAGAACTTCATACCATATGATAGATCTCCTCATGCTGAGCAACTTTGCCTCAAGAACCATTGCTGTCAATCAAGTCGTTTATTACATATTCACAAATATGTGAAAAACCTACTTTTGTGAACTAGTCCTAGGTTATTCACTCAATCTCGATCAAACCACTGCAGCACAGTTCTCCAGACTCCCTAGATCAATAATTATCAAAAAAAAGTTAAACTTTTGACTCACAGTCGCAAAGGGGCGCCAAAACGTTCAAAAGAGGCGGGGCCACTTTTAGTAAAAAGGCTATAACTTTGGAACAGAATGACATATCATCACCAAACTCAGAACACATATGTAAAAGCTCAGCCTTTGGTCAAATCCAAAAAATTGCGGAGCTTGACCACTTGGTGGCGCTATAATAGAGAAAAAAACATAAAAATGGCTATAACTTCGCAACCGTCAGTCCAATCAACCTGAAAATTGGTATGCAGTGTCTCTGTCCAATGTGCCATAAGGGTCTATGAGAACATTGGCGTATCTCAAAAAACATGGCCGCCATCGACCAATGAAGTTTGAGCACCTATTAGACAAGGTTAACGGAGGCCGATCGGAACGAAACTCACTGGGCATGTTCGACTCATGGCCCTAAAGGTCTGTAAGAATTTTGAAAGAAATCGGCCACTAGTTGGCGCTAACGAGTTTTATGGCTCTGTATCACGTGGTGTTTCACACATCCACACAATATGCATATCATTTGATAGATCTCCTCATGATGAACAACTTTGCCTCAAGAACCATTGCTGTCAATCAAACCGTTCATTAATTATTCACAAATATGTGAAAAACCTACTTTTGCGAACTAGTCCTAGGTTTTTCACTCAATCTCGATCAAACCACTGCAGCACAGTTCTCTGACTCTCTAGATCAATAATTATCAAAAAAATGTTGAATTTTTGTCCTTTGGTTAGCTATAACGGGGTCATTTAGAAAAGGGGCGTGGCCACATATACCCAAAAGCCTATAAAACCTAAACAAAAACTCAAAACTTTACAAAAGTTGGAGAAAACATGTGTCAGATGACTCTTAACAAGCATGCAAAGTTTCGTGAAGATCGGACCATAGGTGGCGCTATAACAGTTAAAAAGGCTTCAAAAACACAAGCTGTGTATGGTAAATGGCTTCAAATGGCTAAATAAATGCTCATATATTCACACAAACACTAGATCTTCATATCATTTGATAGATCTCCTCATGATGAACAACTTTGCCTCAAGAACCATTGCTGTCAATCAAACAGTTCATTAAATATTCACAAATATGTTAAAAACCTACTTTTGCGAACTAGTCCTAGGTTTTTCGCTCAAATCTCGATCAAACCACTGCAGTAATATTCTCTGGACTCTCTAGATCAATAATTATCAAAAAAAAAATGTTGAATTTTGTCCTTCGGTTAGCTATAACGGGGTCATTTACAAAGGGGCGTGGCCACATATACCCAAAAGCCTATCAAAACTAAACAAAAACTCAAAACTTTACGAAAATTGGTGAAAACATGTGTCAGATGATTCTTAAATGATGTAATAGAAGAATAATGTACACATATATTAATTGCATATGGCATATATTTAATTTTCCTGAAATAACTTGCATTCTTCATATTACTTGTACGACTCTGTATTTAAAAATGTAAAATGAAAATGTACTCGCAAAGTAAGGGTGCTTTCACACCTGTAGATCGATTGCTTTGTTCCGAAACAGGGGTTAAAATTATTACAGTGTTGCTTTTTATTCATGGTGCGGTTCGCTTTCACACATCAAAGTTTCTAAAGTGACCGGGAGGGGACCTGATTGGTTCACTAAAGTTTGTCGTGGCCACGACATGTAAACTCGTGGGAACCTGATATTATGTGGTGGCCACGAGATATTAATTCGTGGGAACGTCATATTATCTCGTGGGAACATCATATTATGTCGTGGCCACGAGATCATTTTGTCGAGGTAACGACATCCACGTCTTATTATGTTGAGGAAACAACATGCATTTCTTGTGGCCACGAGTTTAATGCATAAACAAACCTGCGTTACCATAATAACCCAGGATTATTAGAGATAGGTTTATTAATATTTTATTTTAAATTAAGAAATTATATTGTTATAGAAATTAATACAATATTAAATTATTATATTAACATTTAGTAGACGATGCTGTCTACGCAAATGCTGTCTGTGCGCGATGTAGACGGCATTCAAAAGAAGTTTATCATGAATAAATATTACATAAAGTAAATCAAATAAAATAGCCCTACAAGAAACATTTTATGCATCCCACAGTCTTGTCCTTTAACTGATCCTCTTTTTTTCCTGTAATATTTGTATCATTCGTTCATATTCGTTATTTTTCCCTTCATTTCGATCTCTTTAATTAACGTTTTGAATGTAAATGATACTGTAAAGGTTCTATGACTGGGATTTTTACTGGAATGCAGTGAATTTAACATATATTGTATTTTATTTAGTCTAATTAATAGACTAGTGTTTCATTGAAGAGTGAATAATTCACGTAGTTTCATTTGTAGGCTAAATCATTTATCGACGTCACACAGTAAAATAGGTCTACAAGACATTTTTATTCATCCTTCTATTAACTGATCGTCTTTTTTCCGTATTTGTATTATTATGATTATTATTATTATTATTATGATTATTATTATTATTATTATTATTATTATTATTATTAGTCTATTATTATTGGTTATATTTTTATTTTCGTTTATATTCGTTTCCCCCCCCTTCATTTTGATCTCTTTACATGGAAATGAAACTGTAATGCTCGACATATGCTATATGACTAATTTTTACTGGAATGTAGTTTAAAGGTTGAATTTAACATATATTTTATTTTGTTTTGTGTAATTAATAGACTAGCCTATAGAAATACTACAGTGTTTCACTGAGGAATGAATCATTCACGTTTCATTTGTAAATGAAAGTTCATTTATCGTCACACACGCGCATAAATAAATCATAAAGTCAAAACTTTGTTGGCATAATTGTCAGGCGTTAAAAAATATAGCCCTAACCAGTTATTAAAATAATAATAGCCTAATAATAATAAATTATAAGTGACTTAGAGCTATATTTTTTATATTTATTGTGTATCGCTTTACCTAAATAACATTCTGTATATGCTGGTATTTGCCATATATTTTGCAAATATTGTAAACGACAATTATGCCAATAAAGTTTTGACTTTATGATTGTATTTATGCCCGTGTGTGACCCTAAACGATTTACAAATGAAAAATATGTGAATGATTCACTCGTCAATGACTATTTATATAGGCTATCTATTAATTAGACGAAATAAAATAAAATATGTTAAATTCAACCTATAAACTGCATTCCAGTAAAAATCCCAGTCATACAGCATAATCAAAGCTTTATTGGCACGTCGAACATTTAGTATTACATTTAGAACGTTAAAAGAGGTCGAAATGAAGGGAAAAATAACGAATATAAACGAATAATTCAAATATTACGGGAAAAAGAGGATCAGTTAATGGACAAGACTGTGGGATGCATAAAATGTTTCTTGTAGGGCTATTTTATTTGATGTACTTTGTCATATTTATTCATGATAAACTTCTTTTGAAAGCCGTCTACATCGCGCACAACATTCGCGTAGACAGCATCGCCTATTGTTAATATAATCATTTAATAATGTATCAATTTCTATGACAATTAATATAATAATTTCTTAATTCAAAATAAAATATTAATAAACCTATTTCTGATAATCCTGGGTTACTATGGTACCGCAGGTTTGTTTATGCATTAAACTCGTGGCCACGAGAGTCCTCTCATTGGTCAAAGTTCCACGTTTTTTTCCGGGATTCCGTTCAGCTGTCATCTATCAGGATGGAACAACGACAGCTTTGCGGGCTTATTGTTGCATTTTTTTTTAAGGTATCGTTATATTAATTTATAATTTTGAGCAGGAGTCCAGGATTCGTCAGGACAACATTTTAAAAACACACCTACTACAAACAGAGCAATAAGACGGCATTATAAAAATGAAAAGGCGCGCTTTGATTCTGAATAGCGCAGACAGACACAGGTTCATTTTAAGCGGTATTAGCAAAACAACAAAGCTACTGCTGTTCATGGAACTGTAATTACCCATTATACAGTGTGATAAAGCCTGATTCGTTGGTCCCTTGGATCGGATTGCTTTCTCACTACAACCGAACCGCTCCAGTGTTCGTTTGAAAGCGTACCGAGACCACCTCTTCAAGGAGGTCTCGGTACGCTTCTTTGATCCGCTTTTGGTGCGCACTCGAGTGCGATTGCTACATTCACACCTGCCCAAACGAACCAAGAGGGTTCCCAAGAGGGAAAACGAACTCTAGTGCGATTCAACCGAACTAAATGAGCCAGGTGTGAAAACACCCTAAGATCTGGGGGTCGAACATTAGGACACGCAAAGTGAATCGCGCACATGACTGGACAGAAAGTGAGGTCTTTACAAAAGTGATTTCTATGTTAACAAGCCTTGAATCAAGGCTTCATCTGGCATGTCCTTTAACACAAGCTCTGATGTCTCGGTTCAAATGTCATTTCACTAGTTAACAGTCATTCAAGATTTAGCGATCCAAACTTGCTAATGATGTGGGAACACAAATTCGAAAAGCATATGTTGTCCATAAGAACGTAATGACATAAAGGTGTGCATCTTTACAAAGTACTACGTCCACCGCCTTACCGGAAGTTGTACCAACGTTCTTTTTTACAGTAGCGCCCCCCGGAAACTTGTGGATACTGTTCTATGAATGCCTTATGATAGAATTATTAGATATTGGCATTTCTACCGTGTTTGATATCAAAATATTCATTAATCACAAGAGTGATACCACGTTTAGGTAAGGAAATGATATCAATGATACTGATAACCCTTGTTTAATCCACTATCCACTGGTGTATACCTCATCCTCATAACATGTATTGTATGCTTGATATATTAATCAGATCATAAAGGCAAACAAAACTGCCTGCCCACTCTGAATATGCAAATAAGCCAGCTTTTAAATAAAGGAAATTTTTCCACTTGAAATTAACACCTTTTTCATTGTTTACTGTACTCACTGATTTATTTTAGGAGAACAACAAGCTCCTAGGTATCTTACGTGTTAACAAATTATATTGTATATTGTTTTATTGCATATTATCATGTGGAATAGGCCTACATCAAATTGTCTTAAGTGATTCTTTATCAATTGTAAAGGGAACGAGATGGGATACAACTCTTCAATAGAGAAAGATGTGCATCAGAATCTTGTGTTTATCTGTGGTAATTCTAGCACTTTATTATTATTGTATAATAAAGTCCAATCCCAATTCTATTTTCTATCCCTTTGCCTACCCCTCGCCCCTTCCCCTTGCCCTTTGAAATGAAGTGGAAAGGGGAAGGGTTAAAAATTTTCCCCTAAGAAATGGGACACCACTACTACACTGTTATATGTCATCATACATTGTCGCTAGCTCCTAACGTTACGTCAGAGGACAAGCACTGATGTTTATCACAAATTACAAGATGTTACCGTCAGTCATAGCAGTTGTGTGGATTGCAGCGATTTTTTTGCAAATGTTTCTTTACAGAACATCACCGTAAACACAAACACAAGATTGAAGGTAATATACATATAATGAAAAATTGTCATAGAAATCCTTATTAATGGCAAAATTACTTACATTTATGGGTCCGCTTGCTCGAGTGAGCAGCCATGTTGGAAATTTCTCTCAGCCCTTCGTTTGAAGTGAGGTCCCGAAAAATCTTCGTTTGGAGGGCTAGCTAGCCCTTCCCCTTCCCCCACCCCTCCAACCAAAAGAGAATTGAGACACCCCTACCCCTTCACGTGAACACGCCAAATGGAGGGGTAGGGGAAAGTGCAGGGGTAAGGGGTAGAATTGGGATTGGGCCTAAACCTGCCTTTTGACTAATTTGTTCCTCTTTTGTAAGTCGTTTTGGAAAAAAGCTTCTTCTAAATGCATATGCAACTGAAATGTAATAATAATAGTAGTACTACTAATAATAAACATAATAATACTTATTATTAGACTTATAATTATTATTAATTATTATTATTTATCATAAAATAATTCATCAATGCTTTATTTTTAAATAACTGTTTACAGTTTTGGAAATGAGCGAATGGATTGGAAATTTGTGGGTACGGTTTATTAATCTGTGGGCATGATTTGTTAAACAGAGAGAACAGTTTAAGAATTTGTGAGTACGGTTTATAAACTGAGGGGACGAAATGCAAAACCGTCGCCACGGATTGATTTTTTTTCTCCTACAGGTGACGTCCCAGGCTCCGTATTTTTGAGAAAAACCATTGTCAAATACATTCTGAAACTTCAAAGGTCCGCTACAATCTGTCAAAATAAAAGTTTGATTAAACTTGAAGTTATGACAGAAATATATTAGCATTATACAATGTACTTAAAAGTTATAACAACAACAACAACAACAAAAATAATATTCTTTATAATAATGAATTTAAACATTATTTTTAAGGAATACCATGTTTGTCCACGCTTTAACTTAGTAGCCTATACCTCTGTTGTGAGGCACTTTGCCAAAATTAAAAGTTGTTAAATTTTCATTTGATAATATTTCAAAACATTAATTAAAAGGTTAATGTGTGATGTGGATATACATAAGGCTTATAGCTTTATTTGTTTATTTATTTATTTTTTCAGAAGAGAGATTTTAATACTTTCATTAAAATGGCTTCCAATTTGCTGCAATAAAGGATTTGTTCACTCAAACAACTTGTTCTTATTCTTTTAAAAGTCATTGTTACTGATAAGAATTAGTGATTTTTTCTGAGACGATTATACCGTGGAAATCTCATACCGTTACAACCCTAATGTGTGAGTGTTTGTTTAGACTACTAAACATGATTTAGGTTAATGAAACTTTGTGCGCAAAACATATGAGTTCTCTGGTTTTGATCCTGCTTGCAGATCAATATCACAGAACATTAGTATTGTAAGAAAGTTATTTTCTGTATTCTCTGTATATTTTGTAACAGCAACAGTAAACTGTGTTAGCTTAGCATGCTAACTAACACTAATCCCACAACAGCACTGCTCTGTAAGCACTGCTTAAGCAATCTTTGTTTTTCAATAGCAGAACAACTGCAGATTGAGTACTTACCACGGGTCGAGAGAAATGATCTTCAGCCAAGCCCAGATCCATTGCTCGATCTGAACTTTGAGTTTTGGATTCTGAGGAAAAGATCTCCGACCTCACCTCTGTGGAAACATGATATTGATTTAGATCACACACTGATCTTTCCTTGAGCAACAACTCTTATTTCTCACTGAACACCTACATGAACATCAACTGAACATCAATATGAAGTCTGTGTGACATCGCGTGCTTTCATGTAATCATTAACAAAAGGAACATGCAAACAGTGGTGAAGTGTCTTTGAGTTGTACAACTTGGTAAAAAGTAACTAACTGTAAAAAAGTCCAGTTAATTTTAACATCTTTAACATCTAACCCTACGCCAAACAAGAATCTTATGCAGTCTGTTAAAAAGTCATATTAGAGAATGCAGAGAAAAGTAGTATTTGTTTGACAGAGAGACTAGATTTGTAAGTCATTGTTTAGTATGCACAAATACCAAAGTAAGCCAAAGTACTGTACTGTATATGTATAAAACAGACCTTACTCAATGAGGAATTTTACCTTTATCAGCAAAAGTAAACAATGTAGCATAAGTATGCGAACTGCAAGCAGTGTGTAATGTTTTATTTTTCCAAATAAAAAATAAACTGTAAAATCACAACCAATTTTTGCTAGAAGCTAAAATCTCAAAACTTTAAGTCAACAATAAATTAACAGAAAGCAAACATAAACTAAGAAAAAAACTAACTTAAACAGTTGAGGCGCTTTTGTAATAGAATAAAAGCTATCAGTGTTCTCACATGAAATTGCTCTCATAGAGTCAAAGGTTGCAGAAACATCAGCAAAGCGAGAACATATAAAACACTGCAAAAATTCAAAGCTAGGGATCCGTTTCTTTTAAATAAATAAATAAAGCACATTTTGTCAGTTTGTTAGGACAGTATTTGAGTTTTTATTTAGTTATTTATTTTAAAAAGGTTATATTATTTATACATAAGACTCTGTTTGTACTGACCTGCATAGACGTCACAGCACAGCATGTTTTCACATGCACCTGTTACAGAGAATGTCAAATATGCCAACTGAAGAGGGAGACTGAGTCTTTGTGTCTTTTTGTAAATGTGCATATTTGCTGTTCAATCCAGGAAGTGACACAACAGTCACCACTTCTGTCATCTAGTTTCAGTTCATTTTTCTCTCTAACAGTCTCACATCCCTGATTTTCTTAAACACCTAGACATGCAATGTCACTTTTTTACTTTTTCTGATTAAAAAACAGTGGTGCTTAATCATGCAAAACATGCTGCCAAAATGTTTATAGGTGGTTGTCTGCCACAACTTTGCTATATAGTATCTTGTTTGCAATATAGCAGGTATAATTGGTGCTTGCTATGTGGTTGCATACTGACGGTTCACTCTTAAAAGCAAAGGTCCTAAAAGGGCATTTTTAGCAATGATGCCTTAGATGAAACATAAAATATCCCCAAAAGAACAGTGAACAGTTCTTAAAAAAAAAAAGTTCTTAGTGTGAAAGAACCTTCTGTGCAACAGAAAGCTTACATGGATATTAAAGGTTTTTCATGGGACCATCAATGCCAATAAAGAACCTTTACTTTTAAAAGCGTATCGAGTCTCTTGTGATATCCTTGTCCTTCTGTGTCAGGGGCTGTGTTCATACCAAGGATGATAACTACAACTATACAACCATTTCAATTCTCTTAGAACTGGAAACCATGCAACAGCTTTAACAATAAACACAAAGAAAGGATATCACTGAAATCACTTTCAGAAAAAAACAATTTCCCACTAAAAGAAGCTAATGTGCAGCAATTTAGATAAGGTTGGAACCATGCATTTAGCCATGCATATATTTCAAATTACATAATGTGATCCACAAATTCTCTCAAGAAATACCTTTCCCTGTAAAAAAACAAACAAACAAAAAAAACATTGGCCTATACCTTCAGGAGAGGAGTAGTACATATGTATGTTTAATAAAAGTTAACACACCATGTTTTGGAGGGTCCTTCCCCTCAGTGCTGCTGTCGATCTCTCTCCTGTCAAAGGGATTGACATGACCCTGACGAAAACGAGCAAGTCTTTCATTATATTCCATGACACTGGTCACATCTGTAGAAAGACACATTATCAATAAGTAAAATAATACATCTAAAGGGATAGTTTAAACAAAAAGTAAAATTCTGTCATCATTCCATGTCACCTTTTTTCTTTTTAGATTCTATGACAGAACAAACTTTCAGCTCTTCTGAGAGAGCAACACCTGTATGTTGGAATACAGACCTAAGGTTGGTCTCTTTTCATAAAAGACAATTAGCAGATTATTGCAGTGAAACATAAAAAAAGAAATATAAAAATGTTATAGAAATTTAAATTTACTGTGTAGAAAATGCACTGTACTGTTTTTATTTAATTTTATACAAAATAAATATTTAACAAAATAGTTTTTAATCCAAAATTGGCATAAAATTAAAGCCATTAGATTCTCACAGGATGAATTTTGAGGTTTTAAGTATTTATTTATGTTCAATGTCAAATGTATTTATTAATGTATTCTGCTAACTGTTGTTATAGCATTTTTGCATTTCATGTCATTAAAAACTGTTATAAAAGTACCTAATTGACACAAAATGCTGTTGTTTTATGTAAAACCCTAATAGAGGCTACAAGATGTTAAGACCAGGCAGGTAGAGGGGTAAATACACTATCAATAAAAAGATATACAAATAATATTAATAATGCTAATATTAATGATAAAAATATGCTAATGAAAATAAAATATCATTAAAAAGGTTATTTATAACACCATTAATGTCCTATCAAAACATGGTTCTTTATGCAACCTTTGGAAGTTACACAGTTCCCCCCTCATTACCTATAAAAATGTGAAGCAGAAAATGTATTAACTTAATCAAAACTTGCTGGAACAGACAAGAAACACAAAGGGCTTACAGGCAAAACTAGGAGACAAAAATGGGTAAATTCCAAAGGAAGTAATATGGCAAAGCGGAAAGATATATGATAGCAGAAGTTGTTTTTTTTTTTTTTGTTTGTTTTTTTTTTCTTTTTTGCAACTAACCTTTTTTATCTTGTAAAGATCCTTTATCTGACAAAAATATGAATACTCCATACTACAAAAAAAAAAAAAAAAAAAGAAAAAAACTACACAAACTGTATAGATCAAAAGAAAAAAAATGACTAGAAGAAGAAAAACAATGTTGGCTATTTTTTTCTTTTTAATTTTTAGATTGGAAAAAGCCACTGCTTGATTCAATTGAACAACTTTAAATTACTGATCATGTTCTTTATGACCCTTAAGACTTACATGCAACTACAGACAGCATATTTTGCTTGCTGTCAATTATACACAATATCAAATTAATATTTAAACTTGCATAAGTTTTATGATTGAAGCAAAATACAAAGGCAATCACAGGCTTCATTTCAGAGAGTATGCTCTGTGAGAAATGTGTGCTTACAGTCAGCGTTTTTTTTCTTTAATAATTTGTAAAATGTTTATTTTGTTCACCTGAGGTTTGCTTGCATGTTTAAAGCTATATTTAGCAGGTTATAATTTTTACCACAATTGTTTCAATTTATTATCAAAGGGGTCATGAATTAAGAAATCAAAGTTTTGATCTTGACATGTAGGTCATTGTACTATAAAAACATCCATTGTTAGTCCAAAAACAGCTTTTTATGAAACCAAGCTCAGAAAATGATTTGTTTCAGATTTTGTCAAGTAATGATGTCATAGTGCGATGATCCCTGGATTAAAAATAACATTACCTTCCAAAGGAAGGAAAGTAAAGTAAATTATCAGTAAAATAAGTCAGTATGTTAGTGACAGTATGATGAAAGCATTCATAAGAGTGCAGAATTTGAGTTGCAATGTCGAGATCACTGCATTCATGCACTCAGCAGTCTGTCATTGGCTACTATGCTCACTGCCATTAATTATGAGATAAATGAGAATTATGTGAATCAGACTGGATGTCTAATTATGTCCCCAAAACCTTGAAACTGGCTGCTATTAAGCCTCTCATGAAAAAATACAAAACTTGACCCCAACAAATTAATTATTTACATACCAAACTCGAATCTCCCTTTTCTGTCAAAGATATTAGAAAAGGTAGTATCCTCACAATTATGTTCCTTCCTACAGAAAAATGGTATCTGTGAGGATTTTCAGTCAGGTTTTAGGCTGTATCATAGTACTGAGACTGCTCTTATTAGAGTTACAAATTATCTGCCCTTGTCATCCAATTGTGGTTGTATCTCTCTGTTAGTGCTACTGGATCTTAGTGCTGCATTTGACACTGTTGACCACAACATTCTTTTGAACAGACTTGAAAATTATGTTGCCATTAGTGGTAGTGCATTGGCACGGGTAAAATCGTACTTATCTGACCACCATTAATTCGTGGCAGTAAATGAAGAGGTATCATATCGATCACAAGTGCAGTACGGAGTACCTCAAGGCTCAGTACTAGGGCCATTACTTTTTACGCTTTACATGTTACCCTTGGGAGATATCATCAGGAAACATGGTGTTAGCTTTCACTGTTATGCTGATGATACTCAGCTCTATATTTCTTCGCGGCCCGGCGAAACATACCAATTTGAAAAAGTAACGGATTGTGTAGTTAAGATAAAAAAACTTGATGACAAGTAATTTCTTACTGCTAAATCCTGAAAAAACAGAGGTGATAATTATTGGACCTAAAACCTCTGTGTGTAATAGCCTAAAACACTGTCTAATACTTGATGGCTGTTCTGTCAATTCTTCGTAGGTGTGCTATTTGATAGCAGTCTTTTCTTTGAAAGCCACATCTCTAGCATTTGCAAAACCACATTTTTCCATCTCCAAATATATCTAAATCACTCAATGTCAAATGCCAAAATGTAGAACCAGAAAGTATGACCATATTAACCCGATTCTGTCAACACTGCACTGGCTCCCTATTAAACATTGTATAGATTTTAAAATCTTACTAATTTCCTATGACGATTATAGTGACCAAAACTATCACAGTTATCAGTAATTATCATGGTATTGTTAAAATGTGTTGGAAATGTTAAAAAAAGTACTGACACATAAATCACTTCACCAAGTTTTATATTTAAAATCAACAAACAACAAATAAAATGACTTTTTGTTTGCATAATTACTAAAACAATAACGGTACCAATAATGTCCGGATTTTAAATGGCAACATGACAGACAACAGTTTAACTAATAGCATGTTCAAATATCTAATGTAAATGAATAAATAAAGCTTTGAAAACATTTCATAAAAGGTATCCCTCACATTTCAGCCTTTAAATAAAGAAAAGGGTTTAGTCAAAATGATAATTGACTAATAAATGACTCTATGTATTTTGTCTGCACATAAATCTAGATAACTTATCTGAATAGTTCAACTGTGTAGAATCCACATAAAGCTTGTTTTTCAACAACTGGTCAAAATTTAGGCTACAACAGGGCATGCAAATTTGGTCTGTTTTTGTAAATCCACTGTAAGACACTAGATGGCGCTTATGGAAAAGCTGAATTATAGCTGTTTCCCGTGAACTCTGTGGACAAAGCAGTATTGTGATTAAGAACACTATTTTAGATATTACATGGGGAGACGATGAAAACAAAATGCCACTGAATCTTTTCTGAATACAGTCAGAACCTCCAGAGGCACATTCATATAATTAATTCATTTATATATTAATTTCATTTGTATAATTCCAGATTTATGTTTCTGCCGGCGGGTACTCAACTGCAAAGTGAAACGCACGGACAGCAAATACATTAGTAATACAGACATTAATTCTATGAGGATTTAATAAATACCTGTTTACAATAAGCACTTATTCACACGTACACAGGACAAAGTTTGAGGGTGCACACGTAATATCTGAGGGAGTGCAGAGCCATGATCATTACATATGTGGGAGAGCAAGCCTGCTGCAATCCGAGAGATTCGTGCTGGCACTCTCACATATTACAATAATGCGCTTTTGGCATTTGCTATTAAAATAATGCCAGAAACTGCTTCAAATGAAAGATGAAAATGAGAATTAAGTCGTAAAAGCTGCAATCCATTTATTATTGGTTAAAATAAACTGAGAATATCTAGTGTTTTTTTCCGTGGGTGCTTGATCATTTTCCTTCGGCGCTCAGGGATCCCCGCCTATGCTTTAGCATGCTTTAAAAACATCCCAGCATTGCCGCCATATTTTCACACAAAACGAAACTACTCTGCGTGCTGTACACAAAAAAAACTGTTACTTAAAACTGTGCTTTATGCTGTACAGTATTTATTTATCATCAGTTGTTCAAATTGCGATAATTGAATACGGTTATAATGATAATTAAAATATGAAACAGTAATACTAACCGTGCAGAATTTTAACATTATTTACCATCAAACCGGTAATCTTTACATCCCTACATTATAGTCCCTCACGTTGTGTTGCGTTCCTTGTGCTCGTCAACGTTGCCTAGTTACCACACTTGAGAGCTAATCAGAGCGCTCACAGGTGTAGCTCATTTGCTCTGCCTATATCTGACTGGTGTTTCTGTGGAGTGTTGTCAGATCATTGTTCTCATGTCCTGTCCTGTCTTGCTTTCCGTCAGACCTCCTAGTTCCTGATCCTGTTTCATGTGGGACGATAGGCGCTGTTCTCAGTCCATACTTTGACTGTTTGGATTGCTCCCAGTGTGATTTGGTTTCTCTGCACCTGCACTGCTGGAAAATTCTGCACTTCTCACTTCTTCAGTCTTCTGTGGTCGTTGTTGCTGGAGTTTACCTAATAAACGTTATTTGCACTCGCGTTTGGATCTTGTGGTTCTGTTTCATGGCAATATTAGTCTGTTTCTTTCTTATTCCGAGGTCACCGTAGCCACTAGATCCAATCTGTATCCAGATCAGATGGTCACTGCAGTCCCCCGGATCCAGTCTGTACCCAGCCCAGATGGTGGATCAGCACCTAGAGACAACCTCTACAGCCCTGAATGTCAGCGGAGACCACATCAACTAGATGAGCCCCAGAGACGGATCCCCAGTGAAGACCTCGTCACCTAGACAGCCATCGGCACAAGACCACAGGAACCAGATAAGTCCTCTGCGTCTGGCCATTTTTTTTCTCCATTCTGTCACCAATGGAGTTTTGGTTCCTTGCTGCTATCGCCTCTGGCTTGCTTAGTTGGGGACACAACTAAGTGTTTTCAAGTGGTATCGTATACTATTTGAACTGAACTGAGCTGGATGATGACATCATTGAATTTAGTGATGAACTGTCTTTAACTGAAAATTGGGTGTTTACTGTTGCCCTTTGGCATTATTGATGCACTATTTCCTATTTAATACTGTACAGCCGCTTTGTCACAATCTGTATTGTTAAAAGCGTTATATAAATAAAGGTGACTTGACTTGACTTGACTCTGATTGGTGCCCGCAGAATAACAGGTTTCATAGACCGTTTTTGGGGCAGACCTGACCTGTTGACAAGAGATGCTCTTCATCCTTCCAGGGGTGGTGTCGCTCTTCGCTCTAGAAATATGACTCATAGTCTTAAAGGGGTCATCGGATGCCCATTTTCCACAAGTTGATATGATTCTTTAGGGTCTTAATGAAAAGTCTCTAATATACTTTGATTAAAAATTCTCGATGGTTTTGTAAAACAACACCCTTTTTACCTTGTCAAAATGAAACTACGAAACAAGGAAAGTTACTGGGCTGTGACAGCTTGTCTGAGGTAAGAGCTCATGTCAATCAACTATCGTGGGAGCAGCCTCTGTCGGTGTGACGGCACACCAACAGGCATCTGAGAACGACTCGATTTGAAAAAGGGGATATTATTTTTACAGATTAATTAGAAAACACTGCATGGATTTTTAACATTATAGGGTAGATTTGTACATACACTGCCAACACACATTAATGTTCAAACAACATGAAAAAGTGAAGTTTGCATCCAGTGACCCCTTTAAGAGTTTGTACTTGTCTAACTGGGGTCCAGGTCAGGAAACAGACAGACTGGCTAAACTGACCATCTGCTAGCCCCTCACAGAAGTCAGTTAATTCTCAGTACATAGAGACTCCTTCACCTAGATATCATACCATTTTTAAGAGATGATGACTGACAGTCTAACACTTTGTCTAGAACACAGTTCATATTGCCAGCCATTATCACATTTGATTGCTGAAAATCCTAAATCAAATTGAACAATTTACGAAAAGAACTCAGGACAGCTCATATTTGGCCCATAAACATTAATCAGTGTTACTGGAGTTGAACATAACAAATCATACAATTTTCCCTCAGTTTCACAGACAAGGCTTAAGCCTAGTCCTAGACTAAAATGTAAGTCTAAGCTGTTCCAACTGAAAGAAACTTGCACTGACTGATTTTAAAATATATCTGTGCCTTTGTTTTGTTTATATCTGTGCCTTTGTCTCAAGTTGCACACCAGTATTGTTTTTTTTTTTTTTTTCTAAGGCACGTTTATAAAAATTACTTAAATGTCCTAATTAAACTATGGCCTAATCCTGGCTTAGTCTAAACCCTGACTGTGAAACTAGACCATAATGTATCTGCCATTGAATCTGAAGTGAAACTGACAGTGAAAGAAATGCTTTTCCTGAACAATATTGCCAATCCTCTTACTTTGGCCTCAAAGTTTGCTTGATATGCCGATGTTCTTGAAGGAAAATTATATGAGGCTGCAAGGATTTAAGATGCCCTAAAACTGTCGCTCTTTCAACTGGACTACCTAATCCCTTCACGTTCCAACTCACCAGTCACCAGTCCATCATGTTGCTTGCAATCTACTGTTAGTGTTGTAGTAAAAAGGAGCAAAATAAAATTGTCAATATCATTAATATATCAGTAACTACAATTATAGAAAATTTCCCCCACTACCCTATCCACTTTAATTCTAAAGTGAAGATGATGGTAACCCACTAGTAATGACTGAAACCACTGGGCAGGGGGCAGCGACTGGCCAAGGCCAAACTAAAGACGCTAAGGACAGTTGACGGGCCACTGCTGCGTGTAGTCACGAAAGCTTAACCCAGCACCCACGCAATGTGTAATGTGCACAGAGAAAATAGTGAACACCGAATTAAGTTTTGCCTGTTCTTGCTTCTGAAACGAAAAATATATTCAAAACCTGTCACAATTAATACCTGTCTTGGTGCATGTCCTTGGAAAAAAAAAACTGTTATTTCCTAACGTAAACAGTTGAGAAAGAAATCGGATGTCTATCATTATATTGGATGCATTGTCTCTTAAAGTGACTGCGCCTAATTTACTAGCTGCTGTCGGTGTCCCTATTGTTAATCAAAGAAATTAAATGAGAGAAAATCACTCACTGCTTTTTACTGAATTACTTTACAGTTTTAACAAGAATTAACATGAATGTGGCTTTACATGCCAGTTTTCCTTTTTTATTTTGTTCCCAAGCCATTAAAGTGCAATGTTGCAATGTGCCACTTCTGCAAAATATTTTTAAAAAATTTCAAAAAGAAGAAAAAAAAGTTTTGAAGAACAAACTAAATTCTAACTTCAAAACTTGTGTAGAAACGAAAGACTCCTTGGCTCAGGCACTACCATGACTCAATAACTACAAAGAGCCACAGAGCTAGCTAGTTTTGAGAGCACAGTGCTAGCAGGTTTTCAATGGAAGATGGCGCCTGTGTTGGCATGCCGTCTACTGCTCTCCTGCCTGATAGCGATGGTTCTGCACTTAAACGAACTACAGCTGGTTCAAAATGCAGCAGTTCTTACTACTGTGGCAGTGTGGGATGGGCTCCCCTTCTTTGGATGGCTGTCCCTTTATGGGAAGGAGTAATAGGAATAATTAATGTCGGAGTATTTAAATGTCTTGTTAGGCTGAGCGCCGAGGGGCAGGCTAGTCAGCTGGGTGAAGCACACAGTTGTGAGTTTGGAGCACCAGGGTTTGAGCACCTCTTCCTATTGTTTGCTGTGCACACGTTTGGTTGAGAGCACAATTTATTTCAGCTAGTTTGCCACCCCTAAGGTAAGCTTTAGCCTTGTTGTTTTCTTTTTTTGTAAAAATTTTGTGGTTATTTTTATATATATATATATATATATATATTGGTTGGTGGGGAAGGTACAAAGTTTCTTTATAACTGTGGAATATATAGTTAGCTTTTCACATGTGTAGTAAAGTATCTTACTTTTAATTTTGTGAATTTCTACTACCTCCTCTGTAATAAAATTTGTTAATTTACGAAGAGTATTACATTGGTTTAACGTTACTTTTATATATATATATATATATATATATATATCTTTTGAATAAAGTTTTGTTTAGTTGGAAGCATGACTTCGTCTTTTCACTATACCATGGAACTTATGGTTCTTGAGTATTTTCTTGGGTGCAGTTCCCAGGGTGGCGTTGTCATTACTAAAGCTGAAGGTTACCAAAAATACTGCTTCAGTCACACTAGATCCAGGAAGTATGACCATATTAGCCTGGTTATGTCAACACTGCACTGGCTTCCTATTAAGCATCGTATGCATTTTAAAATCTTGCTAATTACTTATAAAGCCCTGAATGGTTCAATTCCTCAACACTTCAATGAGCTCTTATCACATTATAGTTCTTCTCGTCCGCAGTCACATCTCAAAACTCTGACCATTTGACAATACCAAAAATATTAAAGTAGCGTCCAAACTAGGGTTGGGAATTGAAAACCGATTCCAATTCCAGAATCGGATACTTAAGTTCAGGATGCTGTAAAATTAAAATTTCGATTCTGTTCTATTAGTTCCTTTGTATGCTTCTCTTTCTTTTTTTTTCATCATCTGTGAGGACCCGACCAGGACCTTGCCATTAATCTAAGCTCTCTAAAGTTTGGCTACACTTGAGATCAGAGGCAGAAAAAGCTAAGTATATTTGTGATATGCTAAACATGTTCACTGACAATCACTGACAAGCTACGCAAAATCGCACTTTCGATTCGCACACACAAATGTGTCAAATGACATTCACATAAACAAAATGACAGACACAAATGTGTATGACATACTTTTGCACTTTACTTTAGTTTCGCTATACAACGTCAATTCGGCACTTACAACCTCTCAGATCTGGCAGTACAACTTCAAATCTTAGCGCTTTGACTTTTGCTACTCCTTTTGCGGTATTCCTGTAGCAAAACTCACTTGTGCACTCGTAAATGCAGAGGTGAGCGAGCAGAGTGCGGGGCTGGGGTGCGAATAAAGTCATTTTATTGGTCGATGCCTGACCAATGAACAACGCCAGCCATCGCAACTTGCAGTGCAGAATGAAACAATTTTTTATGCATATTTATTAGTTATTTGTAAAACTCTGGAAACTATTTTCATTGAATATCCTTAGTTTTTACAGGATTTTAAGACACTGCATTTATCTTGCCATTTAGGTATTATCTGTTAGACAAATAATGTAACATCTTTCATATGTATATATCCTATTGCATATTGCAGATTAATATCGCTGTACCAAAGTTTCAATATAACTGTTGTTTTTATTATTTCTTTGAATTATTTTAAAATAATTCAAACTTCTTTATTGGGTTATATTCTGTATTTGCTTTATTAATGTTCACTTGTGTTGTATGCTTATGTGCATATTACAAATGAACATTAATGAATTAACATTAATGAACCTTTTTAAATGCAACAATAAAAAAAAAAAAAAGACGTATCAAAAAAAATCCAGTGTTTGATAATGTCGAAATGTACTTTAAAAAGCAAATTCTAAAAAAAGTAAGCAGTTATGACCGGCAATACTGTTTTGAGCAACTAGAGTAGAGCTAAATACATGTATTAATTAACATTAATTAAATAAGGGCATCTAGTGGTTAAACCATGGCTTTACATAAGAATATTATCTTTCTGGCCACCAAATGCCCCTAATTTGTCTCTTTCCACTAGAATTTAAAAACATTTTCTCTATTTTAACCCTAAATACTACACTCATTTGAATATAAATAATAAGCATATTAGAAAATGTTATATTTTAAATGGCCATTCAGGGATCATAATTATTATGCATATTATTTAGTACCAAAATCTCTTCAAATTAACTAAACAGAACTGAGCTAAAATGTAGTACAATTATTTTATTGGTTAAAAGTTACACTTATGGTGTTTGGTCACATTTGGCTGCCAAGGAGTATGACAACATATTAATGTTGTCTTATTCCCCAGAATAAAATGCTACTGTTAAGCATAGTAAGCGTAGTTATCAATGCACAATCAATGCACATTATGTGTTAATAATTACTAGAAATTGCTGCAAATACAGTGAAGTATGCTGTCTGTCCTGATTAATCCCATTCAAACAGACTGACAGCATGGAGATGTTTAGAACTATTGAGTGCTCCATGAACCACGTGAATGTTTTCAGTTAAAGTAAGTTCATTGTTGATTCAGTGATGTCATCATCCAGCTCAGCTCAACGTTTTCTTCACATATTGTCTCTGCAATCAAGCTGACAATATTGCCAGTAGGGGTGTGACGAGACCCTTATCTCACGAGAGGAGACGAGACACAAGACTGGGTTCACGAGAACGACGACGAGACAAGATTTTTAAACTTTTCTTAAGAAATCCTCAGTGATAAAATATATAGGGATTCTTATTCAACTGAAAAAGACAAAATGCAAAAGAAAAAAAAAATGTAGGTGCATGTTGAACTTTGTGAAACGAAACTTCCATTTTAATAAATTATATGCAGTAATAAACAACATTTAAACAAGAGCTTCACGATTCTGGATAAATTGAGAATCCCAGTTGTTTTTAATAAATTGGAGACCATAATTCTCTCACAATTCTGGAGAAAAAAAGATTAGAAAACTAAACTAAATAATGTAATTTATTACTAGTGGTTCTGACAAACTGTTTATTGCTTAAGTCTATAAAAAACATATATTCATATATAAAAACATATAAAATGTATATATATATATATATAAAAACTTCAATGAAGGAGTCAGTGTCTCATTTCATTAAGACTTGTTTGACTATTGAAATCTCCTGAATGAATGATTCAGTGACATACTTTTTTTTAAACGGGCAGTTATCGCGACCTCCTGGTGGAAGAGGATAAGCGTTACTATACATACAAGTGATAAGATACTTTCGTTTTGATCGCTACTGTGTTTATAGCCAAACTATAAACTTTTATCCCAGTACTTCTATTATTTAAATGTCTGTAACACAGAAATAATGATTATAGTGTGGTTGAAAAGACTGTTTGTGTTGCCCTTTCTGCGTTCACATTTACCCCGACCCACTGATTCATTAACATGGGCAGCGACAAAACGTGCTTCTCACGCTCCACTGATACTCGCGATATGAAACAGTCCTAATAGACATTTTTTGTCATTCAGGAATAAGATCGCGTGGGTGTTTGAATTGAGATCTCAATATTTTAAGGATTAATAATCATGCAGCTTTAATGTAAACACTGCAAAATGTTTTGCGAGGATATCGTCACGAGATCTTGTCACATCCCTAATTGCCAGAAATTAAGTTTCCCCAGCTAAGCCAGCCAAAGACATCCAAAGGATCCAAATCTCAGGCTGCAACACAAGTCAGATTGTGCAGAGGGCACATCTGGTTCTCGTGGTCTTGTGTCGGTGGCTGTGTAGTTCACATTTAAGGCTGTAGCGGTCTCTTTAGGTGCTGTTCCACCATCTGGTTTGGATACGGACTGGATCTGGGTGGCTACAGTTACCTCGGAATTAGTGATCGACCAGTATTGATTTTTTTAATAACCAATACCGATTATTTGCATGTTTATGTGCCCAATAACTGATATGCAGAACGGATATTTATTTCAGTCCTTTCAGTCAAAACATTTTATTTATAAAAACATATCAGCTGCAAATAAGTATTTATTTTGAATATACACAATAAATTATGGGGGGGAAATGGTACTTTTAAACAAAATTAAAACGGCAGTAGGTGACGGCAAGTGTCTAATGAGTGAGTCATTCAACGATTTGTTCAAACGACTGATTCGTCAGATGTTTGTGCATGGGATAATGAAACTTTGACTCAACCGATTTGTTCACAACAATGAATTATTCAGCAATGAATTGAGATGCGCTGTGGTTTTGCTGTCTTTCTTTAAAATGATTTTTGCTGCTGAAATAGAACAAAAGTAGTCTGCAATACTGCGCCTAAAATGTAAGTGACCTAATATTATTGAACTTGAACTACTGAACAGTCATGATGGTGAAAATGTGTGATGTTGCTTAGCTAACTGTAATTTAAATATAAAAACTTTTCATTTTCAGAATATTTACCTCATCATGCTGTTTATTTGTGTTGCGCATTTTAATTTCTCCGGGAGAGGCTGCGTATGCCTCGCCACAGCAGCCCACCCTTATACTGTCAGTGCATGCATTATATACAGTAACTACAGTCATGTGAAAAAGTTAGGACACCCTATTGAATTCCATGGTTTTCTGTATCAGGACATCATTAAAAAAAAAAAAAAAAAAAAAAAAAAAAAAAAAAAAATGGTCCTTGGCTGGTCTTAAATTTTCGAAAATAAAACCTCAGATGAACAACAACACATGACAAATTGCACCATGTCATTATTTACTGAACAAAAATGAAGCCAAAATGGAAAAGCTATGTGTCACGAATCTGGTCGGTGTCCTGTTCTCCGCTCACCACCAGATGTCACTCTCACCTCACTTACACACTCTGACTGTTGCACTTGATCCTCATAGGCCAAGTCAAATCGCCGCTGATCTCCAAGAGTCAAGTCAGTTCACTACTGAGCTTCACGAATCAAGTCAAGTCACGGCCAATCTCCACGAACTAAGTCAAACCACAGCTGATCTTCATGAGCCAAAGGAAGTTATTACTGCTGTTCCAGAGCCAAGTCATGTCTCGTCTGACCTTCCAGAACCCCGACACGTCTCGTCTATCTGTCCAGAGCCTCGTCTGAGCGCCCAGAGTCAAGTCGCGTTTCGTTTGACCGCCCAGAGCTTTGTCACATCATGTCTGCTAGCGTGCTGGCGATCGCCATTCTCAGTGTGTGGGCTGCACACTCGGCTCCAGAGGTCACATCTGTTCGCCAGCCAACTCCTGCGGTCCCGTCTGATCTCAAGCCTGCTCCAAAGCTCCCGTCTGATCTCAAGTCTGCTCCAGAGGTCCCGCCTGACCACGAGACAGACCCAGAGGCCTCACCAGTCGGAGAAGCCGCGCCAATGCCTCCAGAGGTGTCAGCTTCGGCTGTAGATCCTCCTAGGGAGGCGGCGTTCTGCCTCAAACTCTCTGCTTCTCCCCTTATTCTGTCTGCCTCCTCTGTCTCTACTGTTCCTAGGTCCCAGGCCATAACGCGGTTTCCTGCTCCAGAGGTCCCGCCTGGTCTCAAGTCAGCTCCAGAGGCCCCGTCTGGTCTCAAGTCAGCTCCAGAGGTCCCGTCTGGTCTCAAGTCTGCTCCAGAGGTCCCGTCTGGTCTCAAATCTGCTCCAGAGGTCCCGTTTGGTCTCAAATCTGCTCCAGAGGTCCCGTCTGGTCTCAAGTCTGCTCCAGAGGCCTTCCCCATCAGAGAAGCTGCGCCAATGCCTCCAGAGGTGTCAGCGTTGACTGTAAAACCTCCTATGGAGGCGGCGTTATCCTGTGGTCTCTCTGCTTCTCTCCCTGTTCTCTCTGCCTCCTCTGTCCCTGTTCTCCCCAGGTCCCAGTCCATTATACGGGTTCCTGTTCAGCCCTGGAGGGCCTCGGCGCCTCCTGCTCTGCTTCCGGTTCCGTCCTGGAAGTTCCCGGTGCCTCCTGCTCAGCCCTGGAGGGCTCCTGCCTCTCCTGCTCTTCTGTTTGTCTCCTCTATCCCTGCTCTCCCCAGGTCCCAGACCATGACGCAGGTTCCTGTTCCGCCCCGGAGGGCTGCTCCACCTCCTGTTCCACCCCGGAGGGCTGCTCCGCCTCCTGTTCCGCCCTGGGAGGTTGCTGCGCTCTCTCCCCCTACTCTGTCTGCCTCCTCTGTCCCTGCTCTCTCCAGGTCCCAGACCGAGACGCGGATTCCTGTTCCGCCCCGGAGGGCCGCTCCGCCTCCTGTTCCGCCCCGGAGGGCCGCTCCGCCTCCTGTTCCGCCCTGGAGGGCTCCTAGGCCTCCTGCTCCGCCCCGGAGAGCTGCTCCGCCTCCTGCTCCACCCTGGAGGGCTCTCGAGTCTCCTGCTCCGCCTCTGGCTCCGCTCTGGAGGGCCCTTGCCCAGCCGGTTCTGCCTCAGTCCCCTGGCCCCCCCACCGTTCCCCTGGACTGTTTTTTCTGTTGTTTCTGTTGGAGCGTCTGGAAGCGTCTCCTTTAGGGGGGGCTATGTCACGAATCTGGTCGGTGTCCTGTTCTCCGCTCACCACCAGATGTCACTCTCACCTCACTTACACACTCTGACTGTTGCACTACATCCCAGACTACATTCCCCATCAGCCATTGCTCTTCTCCCGCGTCCAATCAGAGACAGTATAAAAGCCCCGGTCCTCCCACTTGCAAACCACGGATTGTTAGATTGTATTGTTGTGTTGTTAGCGTTCCCTAGTTTCCCGAGTTCCTAGTCTCCTCGTTCCCGTGTTTGACTTCTCGCCTGGACTATCGTTTACTCTCCCTGGATTATCTGTATTGCTCCCGTTCGCTCCTGTTCGACCCCACGCCTGACTCACGGACTTCTATTGTGCATCGCCCTAATTTACCTGCTTGCTGTTGTCTCGACCCTGCCTGCTCAACTATGTATCTGTCTCGTCCAAACAATAAAAGCTCGCAAATGGATCCGCTCGCCTCTCGTCTCCTTCCCATTGTAACACTATGAGTGACAAAGGTAGGACACCCTTACTGTTAACATTGGAATTAAGAGGGTAAATAACAGTCAAACGCTAATCAAATACCTTTGATTAACTGATCATCAGCAAGTCTAAACGCCTCTATAAAAGCATAAGCTTTGGCAGTTTGCTGGTCTGGAGCCTTCAGGTGTGTGTTAACACAATGCCAAGGAGGTAAGACATCAGCAATCATCTTAGAGAAGCAATTGCTGCTGCCATCAATCTGAGAAGAGTAATACGGCCATTTCCAAACAATTTGGAAGACATTTAAAACAGACACCTCTCCTTCCAGGAGTGGACATTCCAGAAAATTCACCCCAAGATCAGACTGTGTAAAGCTCAGAGAAATGGCAGACAACCCAAGAACTACACCTCAGACTCTACAGGCCTCAGTTAACATGTTAAATGATAAAGTTCATGACAATACCATTAGAAAAATATGGGACAAAAATGGCATGTTTGGAAGGCTTGGCAGAAGAAAGCCTCTTCTATCTAAAAAAAAAACACATTGCAGCACAGTTTAGGTCCGCAAAGTGGCATCTGCACAAAACACAAGCCTTCTAGAATGATGTCCTTTGAACAAACGAGACCGAAGTGGAGATGTTTGGCCATAATGCACAGCGCCAAGTTTTGTGAAAACCTAAAGAGCACATCAGCACAAACACCTTATACCAAAAGACAAGCTGGAGGAGGACTGATCATTTTGGGCTTGTTTTGTAGCCACAGGACCTGGGCACCTTACAGTCATTGAGCTGGAGCTGAGCAAAGTCCAGAGCTCATCCTGACTCAGATGCTGTGGATGAGCTGTGCATAAGCAAATGCCCACAAACCTCAATAAACCGGAGCAGCGTTGAAAAGAAGAGTGGTCCAAATTCCTCCAGAACAATGTGAGAGACTGATATAGTCACACAGAAAATGAATGCTTCAAGTTACTGCTGCTAAAAGTGGATCTACAGGCAACTGACTCATAGGGTGTCCTAACTTTGTCACACATGGCCTTTCCCTCTTGGCTGTATTTTTTCTTAAATAAGTAATGACACTGTGTGATATGTCATGTGATGATGTTTATCTGGACGTGATTCTCCGCAATCTCTGATGAAATCGGTTGGGTTTTCTCTGTAGAGCCATTTTGAACTTACTAAGAACGCATTCGTTAACTGAATCCTTGGACTGAAAAGTTTATAGAGGTTCACCGGTTTAAAGATACCATTTTAAGGTACTGTTTTCTATATAATGTGCTGATTGAAATTGGTAATTAATAATTAATTATTATTTTACCAGTCTGCGCGCCTCCCCTGACATATTCACGTGTATATGAACAAGCAGCATTTGGGGTGGGGGGACAGAGAGGGCGCGGGTGCTATCATTAAGCATATTTCAAAGGAAGCTGGCGTCATGGACCAGACCGCATCACTGTGTCTGTACTGGGTGTTCTTAGGTAATATCTGCATTTATTCGCATGCGATTGAATTAGTTATTCATGTGGTGAACTGTCGTGATTTTGACTAATGCAGAACACTACTGAATAATGCGCATTAGAGGGGATTTAGAAGTGGGTATACGCAAAGTTATGACTGATGTCCTTTATTTATTTTCTCCATTTGAAAACATTAGACATTCTACATTTATTTTGCTTATTAGTGTTGCAGCTGATATTTTTTTTTATAAATAAAATGTTTTGTTGTAACGTGAAGATTAAATTTAACATGAACCACGAGAACCAGATGTGCCCTCTGCACAATCTGACTTGTGTTGCAGCCTGAAATTTGGATCCTTTGGTTGCCTTTGGCTGCCTTAGCTGGGGAAACTTAATTTCTGGCAATATTGTCAGCTTGACTGCAGAGCCAATATTTGAAGAAAACTGAATTGAGCTGGATGATGACATCACTGAATCAACAATGAACTGACTTTGACTGAAAAACTGAGTGTTTACTACTGTCCCTCCTATATTTTATACACACTATTTTCCTGTTTAACACTGCTTTTCAAAACCTTTATTTATATAGCACTTTTAACAATACAGATTGTGTCAATGCAGCTTTCCAGTATTAAATAGGAAAAATTGTGTAATAATGCGAAAGGACAACAGTTGACAACATTGCTGGAAAATAAGTGTCCCCAGCTAAACAAGGCAGAGGCGACAGTGGAAGGAACCACATCTCCATTGGTCACAGAAATAGAGAAAAAAACCTTGGGAGAAACCAGGCTCAGTCGGGGGCCATTTCTCCTCTGACACAACTGTGATAGGCCTGATCACTGACAACAATGACAGCCTACAGAGATGAGTTGCGCACTCTGACAAAATAGTGTCAGGAGAACCATCTTTCACTCAACATTGTTAAGACCAAGGTGCTGATGTAGATTTAAGGAGACAAAGTAGAGAACACACCTCCATCACCACCGACAGGACACTTGTGGAGTGGATAAACAGCTTTAAAGGGGTCATTGGATGCCCATTTTTCATAAGTTGATATGATTCTTTAGGGTCTTAATAAAAAAGTCTATGATATACTTTGGTTAAAAAGTTCTCAATGGTAGTGTAAGACAACACCCTTTTTACCTTGCCAAAATCAACGCTGCAAAAATCATCCCATTCTGGTTGAGGCTGCTTTAAATGCAAATGAGCTCTGCTCGCCCCGCCCCTCTCTTCTCTCTGTGGAGTGACGAGCCTGTTTACTTTAGCCACATTTAGCCGCTAAACTTGTTAAGTAGCACATGATTAGGAAAGGCGATCGCAAAGATTTAGAAAAAAACCCTTTGCATCTTCAGCAGCTCAGATGTCGGGAGTATGACGACCACTATGTTCATTACTACATCCAGCAACACAACACCTCAATCGCTCAATTCTTGTCTAACTTACATCTAGAGGTGCTCTGATCAGGATTTTTGAGGCCGATCACCGATCACCGATCACAGGAAGCTGTATCTGCCGATCTGATCACCGATATCTATCTTTTTAAAGCCTCCTATTAAACATGTAGAATTATTTATAGATGTACTTTTTTTTTGGAGAGAGGGGAGTTTTTTGATTTGAGGGGAGCATTTTTTAGACTTTTCAAAAAAATATATATATTTATCTCACATAAATGTTTGATCATGCTGTAAGGCCTCAGAGAAGAGAACAACTCAGAATCTTCTGTGAGCCATTTGGGACGACCATAAAAACAGATTGGGAGCTTACATGACGCCAGCGGGTCTTGACCAGTTCCTGTCCTATGCTGACTTCTCACCGCAGGGGTGAACCAGTGATAGATCAATATCAATTCAGGAGGACAGAGGACTCTTGTTCTCTTCTGGGACCACTTGAAGCCACAAATGGTTTATCATCACCTTTTGACCAGCCGCAGTCAAACCCATGCAAGAAACACAGTAAAAGACTAATTTACAATGCTCCCCCCTTTCTGAGACTAGCCACGGAACAGATGGTCAGTGTAACTGGTGACCAACTATACATAAATTGGCTCATTTTATTTCCAAGATGTTGACGTGAATGAAAAGTTGATATT